>NW_024711974.1:0-17648 GCF_018991925.1 Homarus americanus | reverse complement strand
ACACAGGTACAGGTATAGGTACACAGGTACAGGTATAGGCACACAGGTACAGGTATAGGTACACAGGTACAGATATAGGCACACAGGTACTGGCACACAGGTACAGGTATAGGTACACAGGTACAGGTATAGGCACACAGCTACAGGTATAGGTACACAGGTACAGGTATAGGTACACAGGTACAGGTATAGGTACACAGGTACAGGTACACAGTACAGGTATAGGTACACAGGTACAGGTATAGGTACACAGGTACAGGTATAGGCACACAGGTACAGGTATAGGTACACAGGTACAGGTATAGGTACACAGGTACAGGTATAGGCACACAGGTACAGGTACAGGTACACAGGTACAGGTATAGGCACACAGGTACAGATATAGGCAGACAGATACAGGAATAGCCGTACAGGTACAGGTATAGGTACACAGGTACAGGTATAGGCACACAGGTACAGGTATAGGTACACAGGTACAGGTATAGGTACACAGGTACAGGTATAGGCACACAGGTACAGTATAGGCAGACAGGTACAGGAATAGGCACAGGTACAGGTATAGGTACACAGGTACAGGTATAGGTACACAGGTACAGGTATAGGTACACAGGTACAGGTATAGGTACACAGGTACAGGTATAGGCACACAGGTACAGGTATAGGTACACAGGTACAGGTATAGGCACAGGTACAGGTATAGGTACACAGGTACAGGTATAGGTACACAGGTACAGGTATAGGCACACAGATACACTGGTACAGGTATAGGCGTACAGGTATAGGTACACAGGTACAGTTATAGGCACACAGGTACAGGTATAGGTACACAGGTACAGGTATAGGTACACAGGTACAAGTACACAGGTAGAGGTATAGGCACACAGGTACAGGTATAGGCACACAGGTACAGGTATAGGTACACAGGTACAGGTATAGGTACACAGGTACAAGTACACAGGTAGAGGTATAGGCACACAGGTACAGGTATAGGCACAGGTACAGGTATAGGCACAGGTACAGGTATAGGTACACAGGTACAGGTATCGGCACACAGATACACTGGTACAGGTATAGGCGTACAGGTATAGGTACACAGGTACAGGTATAGGCACTGGTACAGGTATAGGCACAGGTACAGGTATAGGTACACAGGTACAGGTATCGGCACACAGATACACTGGTACAGGTATAGGCGTACAGGTATAGGTACACAGGTACAAGTACACAGGTAGAGGTATAGGCACACAGGTACAGGTATAGGCACAGGTACAGGTATAGGTACACAGGTACAGGTATCGGCACACAGATACACTGGTACAGGTATAGGCGTACAGGTATAGGTACACAGGTACAGGTATAGGCACACAGGTACAGGTATAGGCACACAGGTGGGTGTAGGCACGGGTACAGGTATGGGCACAGGTGCAGATTATGGAATTACACAGGTTACGAATTATGGGTACACAGGTGCAGAAATTTACAGCAGGTACACAGGTACAGGGTATGGGTACACAGGTACAGGTTATGGGTACCTGGGTACAGGTATAGGCACCTGGGTACAGGTATGGGTACACAGGTGCAGGTATGGGTACACAGGTGCAGGTATGGGTGCCACAGGTGCAGGTATGGGTACACAGGTGCAGGTATGGGCACACAGGTGCACAGGTGTATGGGCACACACAGGTATGGGTGAGCACAGGTGCAGGTATGGGCACACAGGTACAGGTGTAGGCACAGGTGCAGGTACACGTATGGAGTATAGGCCTGGGATACACTGGTACAGGTATAGGCTGACCTGGGTGTATGGGGTACACAGGTACAGGTATAGACACACAGGTACAGGTATAGGTACACAGGTACAGGTATAGGCACACAGGTACAGGTATAGGTACACAGGTACAGGTATAGGCACACAAATACACTGGTACAGGTATAGGCGTACAGGTATAGGTACACAGGTACAGGTATAGGTACACAGGTACAGGTATAGGTACACAGGTACAGGTATAGGCACACAGGTACAGGTATAGGCACACAGGTACAGGTATAGGTACACAGGTACAGGTATAGGCACACAGATACAGGTATAGGTACACAGGTACAGGTATAGGCACACAGGTACAGGTATAGGTACACAGGTACAGGTATAGGTACACAGGTACAGGTATAGGTACACAGGTACAGGTATAGGCACACAGGTACAGGTATAGGTACACAGGTACAGGTATAGGTACACAGGTACAGGTATAGGCACACAGGTACAGGTATAGGTACAGAGGTACAGGTATAGGCACACAGATACAGGTATAGGTACACAGGTACAGGTATAGGCACACAGGTACAGGTATAGGTACACAGGTACAGGTATAGGTACACAGGTACAGGTATAGGTACACAGGTACAGGTATAGGTACACAGGTACAGGTATAGGTACAGAGGTACAGGTATAGGTACACAGGTACAGGTATAGGCACACAGGTACAGGTATAGGCACACAGGTACAGGTATAGGTACACAGGTACAGGTACAGGTATAGGCACACAGGTACAGGTATAGGCACACAGGTACAGGTATAGGCACACAGATACACTGGTACAGGTATAGGTACACAGGTACAGGTATAGGTACACAGGTACAGGTATAGGTACACAGGTACAGGTATAGGCACACAGGTACAGGTATAGGCACAGGTACAGGTATAGGCACACAGGTATAGGTACACAGGTACAGGTATAGGTACACAGGTACAGGTGTATAGGCACACAGGTACAGGTATAGCACAGGTACAGGTATAGGCACACAGGTACAGGTATAGGCATAGGTACAGGTATAGGCACACAGGTACAGGTATAGGCACACAGGTACAGGTATAGGCACACAGGTACTGGGACACTCACAGCAGAAACATAGGAAGAGCTACAAGTACATTTAACAGGACAGATGCAAGTACACTTAAAAGGGCAGATACAGGTACACTTAACAGGACAGATACAGGTACACTTAACAGGACAGATACAGGTTACACTTAACAGGACAGATACAAGTACACTTAACAGGACAGATACAAGTACACTTAACAGGACAGATACAGGTACACTTAACAGGACAGATACAAGTACATTTAACAGGACAGATACAGGTACACTTAACAGGACAGATATAGGTACACTTAACAGGACAGATACAGGTACACTTAACAGGACAGATACAGGTACACTTAACAGGACAGATACAAGTACACTTAACAGGACAGATGCAAGTGCACTTAACAGGACCGATAGAGGTACACTTAACAGGACAGCTACAAGTACACTTAACAGGACAGATAAACGTACACTTAACAGGACAGATACAAGTACACTTAACAGGACAGATGCAAGTACACTTAACAGGACTGATACAAGTACACTTAACAGGGCAGTTATAGGTACACTTAACAGGACAGATGCAATTACACTTAACAGGACAGATACAGGTACATTCTAATAGACAGATAAGTATATTTCTAACAGGACATGGAGTTAGCAGGTTTATACTGCACAGGACATGATACAAGTACACTTAACAGGACAACAGATACAGGTACACTTCTAACAGGACAGATACAGGTACACTTAATAGGACAGATACAAGTACATTCTTAACAGGGTAGATACAGGTACACTTAACAGGACAGATACAGGTACACTTAACAGGACAGATACAAGTACACTTAACAGGACAGATACAGGTTACAGTTAACAGGACAGATACAAGTACACTTACAGGACAGATACAGGTACACTTAACAGGACAGATACAGGTACACTTAACAGGGCAGATACAGGTACACTTAACAGGACAGATACAAGTACACTTAACAGGGTAGATACAGGTACACTTAACAGGACAGATACAAGTACACTTAACAGGACAGATACAAGTACACTTAACAGGACAGATACAAGTACACTTAACAGGACAGATACAGGTACACTTAACAAGAAAGATACAGGTACATTTAACAGGACAGATACAAGTACACTTACAGGACAGATACAAGTACACTTAACACGGCAGATACAAGTACACTTACAGGACAGATACAGGTACACTTAACAGGACAGATACAAGTAAACTTACAGGACAGATACAGGTACACTTAACAGGACAGATACAGGTACACTTAACAGGGCAGATACAAGTACACTTAACAGGGTAGATACAGGTACACTTAACAGGACAGATACAAGTACACTTAACAGGACAGATACAAGTACACTTAACAGGCAGATACAAGTACACTTAACAGGACAGATACAAGTACACTTAACAGGACAGATATAGGTACACTTAACACTACAGATACAAGTACACTTAACAGGACAGATACAAGTCCACTTAAGATGACAGATACAGGTACACTTAACAAGACAGATACAAGTACACTTAACAGGACAGATGCAAGTACACTTAACAGGACAGATACAAGTACACTTAACAGGGTAGATATAGGTACACTTAACAGGACAGATACGAGTACACTTAAGAGGACAGATACAAGTACACTTAACAGGACAGATACGAGTACACTTAAGAGGACAGATACAAGTACACTTAAGAGGACAGATACAAGTACACTTAACAGGACAGATACGAGTACACTTAAGAGGACAGATACGAGTACACTTAAGAGGACAGATACAAGTACACTTAACAGGACAGATACGAGTACACTTAAGAGGACAGATACAAGTACACTTAAGAGGACAGATACAAATACACTTAACAGGACAGATACAAGTACACTTAACAGGACAGATACGAGTACACTTAAGAGGACAGATACAAGTACACTTAAGAGGACAGATACAAGTACACTTAACAGGACAGATACAAGTACACTTAACAGGACAGATACGAGTACACTTAAGAGGACAGATACGAGTACACTTAAGAGGACAGATACAAGTACACTTAACAGGACAGATACGAGTACACTTAAGAGGACAGATACAAGTACACTTAAGAGGACAGATACAAGTACACTTAACAGGACAGATACGAGTACACTTAAGAGGACAGATACAAGTACACTTAAGAGGACAGATACAAGTACACTTAACAGGACCGATACAAGTACACTTAACAGGACAGATACGAGTACACTTAAGAGGACAGATACAAGTACACTTAACAGGTCAGATACAAGTACACTTTGAATCCTGAGCATGTTTATACTTTAAGAGACTACTGGACAGCCACTGGTCAAACTGGGAAATAAATCAAATGAATTGCCTTATAAGTCCGGGTAATTATAATTACCTATGTTGCTCTACTGTATAGGCGGCGGGAACATGTAATGGTCTAGTGAGTTTTGTTTGGTACCTGTTGTTAATGATTTCTCTCTTCTCTTCTCTTCTCAATGGTATTACACGTATTCAGTTATACATTAATAACAGTCGACGTCAGCTGTTCTCCGCCATTGTCCGCGTGACGTCACTGCGTCGTGTGAGAATAATTATTGTAATCACAGTTCCGGAAGAGTCCATAACACGGCACGTCACTTAACTGGTTCTGTAGTTAGGGTTTTTTATATGATATCTCCGGCAAACGGTTTAGTTCATATGTCCGGCAAATGTTTTAGTTCATATATCCGGCAAATGTTTTAGTTCATATATCCGGCAAATGTTTTAGTTCATATCTCCGGCAAATGGTTTAGTTCATATATCCGGCAAATGTTTTAGTTCATATATCCGGCAAATGTTTTAGTTCATATATCCGGCAGACGGTTTAGTTTATATATCCGGCAAATGTTTTAGTTCATATCTCCGGCAAATGGTTTAGTTTATATATCCGGCAAACGTTTTAGTTCATATATCCGGCAAATGTTTTCGTTCATATATCCGGCAAATATTTTAGTTCATATATCCGGCAAATGTTTTAGTTCATATATCCGGCAAATGTTTTAGTTCATATATCCGGCAAATGTTTTAGTTCATATATCCGGCAAATGTTTTAGTTCATATATCCGGCAAATGTTTTAGTTCATATATCCGGCAAATGTTTTAGTTCATATATCCGGCAAATGTTTTCGTTCATATATCCGGCAAATATTTTAGTTCATATATCCGGCAAATGTTTTAGTTCATATATCCGGCAAATGTTTTAGTTCATATATCCGGCACATGTTTTAGTTCATATATCCGGCAGACGGTTTAGTTTATATATCCGGCAAACGTTTTAGTTCATATATCCGGCAAATGTTTTCGTTCATACATCCGGCAAATATTTTAGTTCATATATCCGGGAAATGTTTTAGTTCATATATCCGGCAAATGTTTTAGTTCATATATCCGGCACATGTTTTAGTTCATATATCCGGCAAACGGTTTAGTTCATATATCCGGCAAATGTTTTAGTTCATATATCCGGCCAATGTTTTAGTTCATATATCCGGCAAATATTTTAGTTCATATATCCGGCAAATATTTTAGTTCATATATCCGGCAAATATTTTAGTTCATATATCCGGCAAATGTTTTAGTTCATATATCCGGCAAATGTTTTAGTTCATATATCCGGCAGACGGTTTAGTTCATATATCCGGCAAACGTTTTAGTTCTGGTATACGTTACGTATTTTTTCATTTTTATTAATACCTTTACATGATGATGATGATGAATGGTGATAATGATGATGACCTTTAAATATGATAACGACTTAACTTTAACTGTAATAATAACATATAAATACTGGTTTAAAAATAATATAATTAGTCAGCAGTAAATTTAACACCACTGACCCAAGCTTACATAAACACACCTGATTTACCAATTTGTTAAGTTCACAATAAATGGGTATTTTACACTCAAAAGTTTATAGCCAATTACGTTTTAATGAATGATTGCATTTTTGTGTGTCAAAGGCGACCGTACGTCTGGCGAAGGAGTTTTATGACTGTGAGGAGAAGGCCAAACGCTGCTCATTACCAGTACTGGCAGTGTGTTTTATGGTAGACCCCTGACTGTGCCTTGGGTGCACCGACGACACCAGCCGATCACACACACATTTACTTACTTACTCACTCCACCGACAGACTATTACTTCGTCGATAGATTCTCACATATATTCTTAACGTAATTAGTGAAGGTCGGCTGGTCTCCACACTCCCTCCCCTTCCCCGTGTCCACTGCGGCCACCACACACGTAGCCAAAGATCCATTTACAAGCTCCTTACACGTGTCTGTGCGCCCCACCCACCATTCTCCGGACACACACACATTTCATCCTGTCCTCGGATGGGCGTGTGACTTGTGGCAGGTGTCGTCGCCCTTACCTTACGACCCAAGACAATGTTTCTTACCTACCACTGTGTCGTACATTACTGCTGTCTTCCCTGCTGGCGGGGCACGTAGGTCGACCATCACACATAATGTTTACTTACAAAATACACAATAGTTTCCACCATTCAGGATGATGCAATAACTAACCTCTTGAGGATTTTTAGCTTTAATTATCGTCCTTCGAATGTTATTGTTTAAACCAACGTCCTTAAAGATTTATAGCTTAAACCATCGTTAAAGGTTATAACAGCTGGGTTAAGTTCCCTGTCATCATCTTTTAGGATTTGGTTTGACATTAAAAATAACCATTATTCCCGTCTTTATATACAGCATTAACCCTAGGCCACATTATTCACCGTCTTGGCCACTAGTCTTGTTCATCATAGTTTAATACCGTCTCTTCACTATCCCGAGTTCAGACCAGTATCATCTGCATATCGAATATTTGATACTACGTTACCATTAACTTTTAGTCCTTCATCGTTTCTTATAACTTTTCTCATTATAAATTTTTGATCGGTGATTATGCAGTCCTGGAGATAGCACGCAGCCCTTTCTAACTCCTTCCGAGGGTTAGGTTAGTTTAGGTTAAGTTAGGTTTTATTAATTAAGTAGATGATGATGATGTTAGGTTGTGTTAGGGATCTCTTGAAGACTAGGAGTCCCCGCATATTTCGCTTGGTGATTAAGTACCTTAACTCTAAACGGGGGATTAGGCTAGTTTAAGTTAGATTGAGTTAGGTTAGGTTACGTTACGTTAAGTTAAATTGGATTAAATTGGGTTAGATTAGGTTTTAATTAGGTTAGGTTTGGTTAGGTTGAAACAAGGGATGGCTCCTTAACTTTATGATATCCGGTTAATATTAGGATAAGTGTTATAAAGATAGGGCAGGTTAATGTTTGGTTTGGTTTGGTTAGGTTAGCTTTGCGTTATGTTAGGTTACATTAGTTTAATGTTAGGTTAACTTAATGGACTAGGTGGCGAAACTGCGAATCATCCCCCCCCCTCCCTCCCTCCCCACTCCACCTGCTGTTTGATAATTTTGATAAACGACCAAACAGGCAGACAGACAGAGATAAATACACGAATAAATATATAATGAAATGGACATACACTTAGACAGATGAATATATCAAATAGACAGACAGACACAAGACCCCCCAGGTTGGTATGTCATGGTCCTTCAGTGTGTGGTGATAAATGGCTCGGGTCTTGTGTGTTCGTGGGTCTGCGGGTCTCTGAATTTTCTAAAAGTTATTATTACTTTTTCTTCGTCAGTAATGTATAGGAGTGATGCTCAAGGTTCCTTTATTAACGGTGGGTCTCTCTCTCTCTCTCTCTCTCTCTCATATGATAAAAAACTGATCGACTTGTACCTGTGGTTCTTGTTTGTGTTTTAATTGTAAATTTAATACAACTTTTTATCTTATTTCTAATTTCTACTGTTGTTCCAGCCACATGTTGTATTGTTAATAATAATAATAATAATAATAATACGGTAATAATAATAATAATAAAAATAATGATGATAATAATAATTGAGACGATTATTATTAAAATATGGAGGCAGGAGGAGTAAGAGGGAAGGAATGATGATAGTTGAGAAGGTGACAATAGTAGTGATAATGCTGGTTGTGGTAGTGATGGTAATATTATACACGTAACAATAATGGTTGCCCTTCGTGTACGAGGATGGCCGGCCCTAGGGCCACCTAGGCGTGAATTTGTTTAAGGTGTTAGAATCTGTCGCCAACACCACAACGACACCCTAAGTTAACGAGTTGTATGACCCAGTTTCAATGAATAGTCCGAGAAGACCGGACAACTCGGCAACTGCACTGGCTAACCATTATTCTAGAATAAGATCCGCAAATCGATTAACATCCAGGTTCCCATTTACTGGTAAATAGAAAGTCAAATGACGTAAAAAAAAATGCTCATAGTTTCACTCTATCCAGGAATCGAACACGGGTCCACTCGCTTGCAAGGCGAGCATGCTGACTATTACACCACAGGTTGCCAAAATCACGTTTAATAATTTTTTTTTTTTTCGTGCTGGTCAAGCCCCGACCAGAGGTTAGCTAGACCCCCGGACAACTCTTTCGGAGCTTGACCAGCACGTGGTATTGGTATTATTATCTGGACTTGATTATGTGTTACAAATTCACTTGTGAGTTTTCAATGTTTTGTTTTGTATAATATTTACTTATTCTAAGCTAAATGTTAAAAAAAAAATGACTTAGAAAATAAGAAAACAAACAAATAAAAGTGGAACTCCACCTAATATATACTGTATGTTACGCTAAATAGGGATAATTGGCCATTAGTGATAACTTCTATGTATTTCTCTTTTCTGGAAGCTTTTGACTGGCCATAAACGATCCTGTAGATCATAAATATACATATAAATGAATACCTTCATGCATAATGTAACCTGACCAGACCTAACCTAACTTAACCTAATGTAGCCTAACCTAACCTAACATAACCTAACGTAATCTAGCCTTCTTCTTCTTCTTCTTGTTCTTCTTCTTCTTCTTCTTCTCCTCCTCCTCCTCCTCCTCCTCCTCCTCCTCCTCTGCATTATACCATCATCAACTAAATTAAAATTCAAACGCCTTAACCTTACACACTGTGAACCCTGGGTTGGAGAGGGGGGATGGGGGAGGGCGGGGGAAGACTCACCTAAATCACCCAGCAGGCGCTTTGTGACACCCAACAAGTGACCTTTGGGTGGGGGCAGTTTTCTCGCCAGATCTAGACCAGTGGGCAGTGTTAACCCCCAAAGGTCACCGAGGCAGGAGTGACCTTTGGGAAGTTTTGGGATTATAAATAGTGTTGTAGGAGGTGGTGGTGGAGGTGGTAGGTTAGTGAAGTCCTTGGTGGTGGTGGTTTGTTGAAGAGGGTCTGTTTTTTTATTGTTTTTATGTTTGTTTGATTGTTTTTATGTATGTATGTTTGTTTGTTTTACTGTTTGTTTGTTTGTTTTGTTTTATTCTTCGTTTGTTCGTTTTATTGTTTGATTGTTTGTTTGTTTTATTGTTTGTTGGTATGTTTGTTTGTTTTATTGTTTTTGTTTGTTTTATTGTTTGTTTTTTAGAATGATGTTTTTTGTGGTGTCATTATTGTTTGTGTTGTGTTGTTGCTTGCTTGTTTGTTTGTGATGTGTTGTTTGTTTGTGGTTGGTGTGTGTGTGAGAGAGAGAGAGAGACACAGAGAGAGATAGAGAGAGTATCAACACAATTTCCATACCATATATTTACCAACAACTTTGTCATAACATAACAGTGAGCCAGGGACTCTCTCTCTCTCTCTCTCTCTCTCTCTCTCTCTCTCTCTCTCTCTCTCTCATGATAAAAAACTGATCGACTTGTACCTGTGGTTCTTGTTTGTGTTTTAATTGTTAATTTAATACAACTTTTTATCTTATTTCTAATTTCTACTGTTGTTGCAGCCACATGTTGTATTGTTAATAATAATAATAATAATAATAATAATAATAATAATAATAATAATAATAATAATAATACGGTAATAATAATAATAAAAATAATGATGATAATAATTATAATTGAGACGATAATTATTAAATTATGGAGGCAGGAGGAGGAAGAGGGAAGGAATGATGATAGTTGAGAAGATGATAATGGTAGTGATAATGCTGGTTGTGGTAGTGATGGTAATATTATACACGTAACAATAATGGTTGCCCTTCGTGTACGAGGATGGCCGGCTCTAGAGCAACCTAGGCGTGAATTTGTTTAAGGTGTTAGAATCTGTCGCCAACACCACAACCACACCCAAAGTTAACGAGTTGTATGACCCAGTTTCAATGAATAGTCCGAGAAGACCGGACAACTCGGCAACTGCACTGGCTAACCATTATTCCAGAATAAGATCCGCAAATCGATTAACATTCAGGTTCCCATTTACTGGTAAATAGAAAGCCAAATGACGTAAAAAAAAATGCTCATAGTTTCACTCTGTCCGGGAATCGAACAGGGGTCCACTCGCTTGCAAGGCGAGCATGCTGACTATTACACCACAGGTTGCCAAAATCACGTTTAGTAAAAAAATATTTTTTTTTTTTTCGTGCTGGTCAAGCCCCGACCAGAGGTTAGCTAGACCCCCGGACAACTCTTTCGGAGCTTGACCAGCACGTGGTATTGGTATTATTATCTGGACTTGATTATATGTTACAAATTCACTTGTGAGTTTTTCAATGTTTTGTTTTGTATAATATTTACTTATTCTAAGCTAAATGTTAACAAATAAATGACTTAAATAATACGAAAACAAACAAATAAAAGCGGAACTCCACCTAATATATACTGTATGTTACACTAAATAGGGATAATTGGCCATTAGTGATAACTTCTATGTATTTGTCTTTTCTAGAAGCCTTTGACTGGCCATAAACGATCCTGTAGATCATAAATATACATAAAAATGAATACCTTCATGCCTAATGTAACCAGACCAGACCTAACCAAACTTAACCTAATCTAGCCTAACTTAACCTAACGTAACCTAACGTAATCTAGCCTTCTTCTTGTTCTTGTTCTTGTTCTTCTTGTTCTTGTTCTTGTTCTTCTTGTTCTTGTTCTTGTTCTTCTTGTTCTTGTTCTCCTCCTCCTCCTCCTCCTCCTTCTCCTCCTCCTTCTTCTTCTTCTTCTTCTTCTTCTCTTTCTCCTCCTCCTCCTCCTCCTCCTCCTCCTCTGCTTTTTATCATCATCAACTAAATTAAAATTCAAACGCCTTAACCTTACACACTGTGACCCTGGGTTGGAGAGGGGGGATGGGGGAGGGCGGGGGAAGACTCACCTAAATCACCCAGCAGGCGCTTTGTGACACCCATCAAGTGACCTTTGGGTGGGGGCAGTTTTCTCGCCAGATCTAGACCAGTGGGCAGTGTTAACCCCCAAAGGTCACCGAGGCAGGAGTGACCTTTGGGAAGTTTTGGGATTATAAATAGTGTTGTAGGAGGTGGTAGTGGAGGTGGTAGGTTAGTGAAGTCCTTGGTGGTGGTGGTTTGTTGAAGAGGGTCTGTTTTTTTATTGTTTTTATGTTTGATTGTTTTTATGTATGTATGTTTGTTTTATTGTTTGTTTGTTTGTTTTATTGTTTGTTTTGTTTTATTCTTCGTTTTTTCGTTTTATTGTTTGTTTGTTTGATTGTTTGTTTGTTGGTATGTTTGTTTTATTGTTTTTATGTTTGTTTTTTAGAATGATGTTTTTTGTGGTGTCATTATTGTTTGTGTTGTGTTGTTGCTTGCTTGTTTGTTTGTGATGTGTTGTTTGTTTGTGGTTGGTGTGTGTGTGTGTGAGAGAGAGAGACACACACAGAGAGAGAGAGAGAGAGAGAGAGTATCAACACAATTTCCATACCATATATTTACCAACAACTTTGTCATAACGTAACAGTGAGCCAGGGACTCTCTCTCTCTCTCTCTCTCTCTCTCTCTCTCTCTCTTTCTCATGATAAAAAACTGATCGACTTGTACCTGTGGTTCTTGTTTGTGTTTTAATTGTTAATTTAATACAACTTTTTATCTTATTTCTCATTTCTACTGTTGTTCCAGCCACATGATGTATTGTTAATAATAATAATAATAATAATATACGGTAATAATAATAATAAAAATAATGATGATAATAATAATAATTGAGACGATAATTATTAAAATATAGAGGCAGGAGGAGGAAGAGGGAAGGAATGATGATAGTTGAGAAGATGACAATAGTAGTGATAATGCTGGTTGTGGTAGTGATGGTAATATTATACACGTAACAATAATGGTTGCCCTTTGTGTACGAGGATGGCCGGCTCTAGAGCAACCTAGGCGTGAATTTGTTTAAGGTGTTAGAATCTGTCGCCAACACCACAACCACACCCTAAGTTAACGAGTTGTATGACCCAGTTTCAATGAATAGTCTGAGAAGACCGGACAACTCGGCAACTGCACTGGCTAACCATTATTCCTGAATAAGATCCGCAAATCGATTGACATCCAGGTTCCCATTTCCTGGTAAATAGAAAGCCAAATGGCGTAAAAAAAAATGCTCATAGTTTCACTCTGTCCGGGAATCGAACACGGGTCCACTCGCTTGCAAGACGAGCATACTGACTATTACACCACAGGTTGCCAAAATCACGTTTAGTAAAAATAATTTTTTGTTTTTTCGTGCTGGTCAAGCCCCGACCAGAGGTTAGCTAGACCCCCAGACAACTCTTTCGGAGCTTGACCAGCACGTGGTATTGGTATTGTTATCTCGACTTGATTATATGTTACAAATTCACTTGTGAGTTTTTCAATGTTTTGTTTTGTATAATATTTACTTATTCTAAGCTAAATGTTAACAAATAAATGACTTAAATAATACGAAAACAAACAATTAACAGCGGAACTCCACCTAATATATACTGTATGTTACACTAAATAGGGATAATTGGCCATTAGTGATAACTTCTATGTATTTATCTTTTCTGGAAGCTTTTGACTGGCCATAAACGATCCTGTAGATCATAAATATACATATAAATGAATACCTTCATGCATAATGTAACCTGACCAGACCTAACCTAACTTAACCTAATCTAGCCTAACCTAACCTAACGTAACCTAACGAAATCTTCTTCTTCTTCTTCTCACATGCATTATTTCATTTTCAACCCAATTAAAATTCGAATGCCTTAACTTTACACACCGTGGTCCTGGGTTGTGGGTGGAGAGGGGGGATGGGGGAGGGCGGGGTGAGACTTCTATGTTTGTCTTTGATACCCCCAAAATGTTCTACACTACTGAGGGTACACACAAACACTTTTTATCTTGAAATAGGTTCTTATTCTCGTAAGGGAGATATACAGAGGAACAAAGAAACTGGCTTCCACACCATAAGGACTAGTGATCTCAACTACCTGTATCACTCCGCGCTGGCATGTACAGATACCAGCATTCACAAGCTGAATACATAATATGTAAATATGATAATTCACATACATAACATGGTGCATAATAAATGGAAATATTTCATAGGATTAATACATGTTCTGTAATACTTTACTATACATGATTAATAGAGTAATATAAGAATACACAGCTTAAGGTACTACTTCGTGTCCATATTATACACCTCCCTCCCCCCTATACGCTCATAGTTTCATCTTGAGCGGACCTTTTGTTTCTGAGCCGCTCGGACCTGCGGAGTACCGGGGCAGAAACACAAGATGGGGACGGATTTACTGTAAAGACATCACATTAGGGGACTCAACTGGGGAAGGGTCAACACTAGGCAGCTCCACAGGTCGGAGGAAACGACGGTTCCTCAACCATACTCTACCACTCGGAAGACGCACTTGGTAGTCCCTGGACCGGCCAATTCCCATGACAACCCCAACCTTGTCCCAGCGGTGAGATACCTGATCTTGAATCCTGACCTGCTGGCCGATACTCAACCTGGGAAGGGGGCGGGCATGACAGTCGTACCGAGCAGCGACATCTGCGGCTCGTTCTGCTGCACGGCGGTCATATTCTTCAGTCTTGGCTTGCCATTCTTGAGAAAATGACTTCGGGTGGGCAGGAACACAAGACCTGAGATGATATCCACATAGAACCTGGGCTGTGGAGCGTCCGGTGAAGTTCGGAGTGTTGCGTTACTCTAACAAACCTCGCTCGAAGTCCTCGCAGTCGATATTTCCTGAGGGTGACACCCTAAGGATCAGGTGTTTAACAGTCTTGACTGCGGCTTCAGCGTGTCCATTCGCCTGGGGGTAGTGGGGCGAGGTCACGACATGACTGACTCCCCAACGGTCCATGAAGTCCTGGAACTCGTGGCTGGTGAACTGGGGTCCACCATCAGTCCTGAGGCGGAGGGGAACACCAACTTCTCTGAAGTAATGTCTGAAATTCCGGATGGTAGCAGTAGCCGTTGTATCACTACCACAGGGGACGACAACAGGCCATCCAGACATTCGGTCGGCAATGACGAGGAAGGACTTCCCTGCCACTGCAAAGAATTCGGCCGACACAGACTCGAAGGGTCTTGAAGGGTTATCGTCGCACATTAAAGGTTCCTGTTGCTGGCTGGGTTGCAGAATCTGGCACGGCTCACAGGCACGGACGGTACTTGCAATGTCCGCGTCGATTCCGGGCCAAAATACAGCCTGCTTCGCCCGTCGCTTGGTGGCCTCCACTCCTCGATGGCTGTCGTGAAGGCAGGTCAAGGTACGGTTGCGTAGGGCAGAAGGAATGACTACTCGTGGACCATACAAGAGGAGGTCTCCGTCACAATAGAGGTCCTCACGTATCTTCCAGTACGGGAGTAGCGATTCATGAAGGTCGTATCGGTTGAATGCGTCAGACTACTGACTTGAGGGATGCGGCAGCTGTAGAACACAACATCTCGTCCTCTGGGGTGGGGCGACTGACAGGGGCGCGGGACAGGGCATCTAGGATGCACAGCAGCTTACCCGCACGCCACACAGCCGTGAAGAGATAAGGCGAGAGCTTCTCTTTCAAACATTGAAGGCGAGGGTTCTCTACTGCATCCAAAGAGTAGTGATTGATAATAATAGGCACAAGAGGGCGATGATCCGTGAAGAGGGTGAAGTGCTCAAGTCCTATCAGGTAGAAGCGGCACTTCGCCATCGCCCAGACAACAGCCAACATCTCCAGCTCAATCGTGGCATATCGGGTCTCAGCGTCCGTCAGGAACCGGGATCCAAACTGAATTAAGCGGAGTTGTCCACCGCCATGGTCCTGCAGAAGGGCGTAATCAACGCCGTAGAGTCTGGAGGTGTCAGTCTGGAGGACGGTGGGTACGGCTGGGTCGTAACAGGCGAGGACAGGTGGACTTAAGAGGGCTTGCTTGTCTCACTGGAAGGCCTCTTGATGATCTGGGGTCCACAGGAATGTCCTCCTGGGGCTCAGTAGGGGGCGTAACGGCTGGGCTGCGGCGGAGATGTCAGGTGAAAATTCAGCCAGCTGATTGACCAGACCCAAAAAAGAACGGAGGTCTGTCAGGTTGGCAGGGGTTGGAAAATCCCTGATTCCACTTAATTTCTCCGGGTCTGCTGAGAGAGTGTACCCACAGAAGTTCACTGATGGTGTGGCGACTACAAACTTGTCAGCGTTGAGGGTAAGCCCTTACTTTCGACATCTGGTGAGAACTTCATATATTCGGGAGAGGTGGGCACAGTAGTCTTCGTCATGGAGTAAAATATCATCAACCACCTTGACACAATTCGTGACTCCTTGAAGGGCCGCGTCACCACGTTGACAGAATGCATCGCCCGTAGCGGCAAATCCCATGGGGCCTCTGCAATACTGATATCTTCCATATGGTGTGATGAATGTAGTCAAATGCTGGTCTTCTTCGGCCAACTCGATCTGCCAATAACCACATAAGGCGTCCATCGTTGTAAAAAACTTCGCCTTCGGGTCCACATTTCGAACAGCTGCGAAGGGTGTGGGTGAAGGGTGGGCTGGACGGGAAACTTGCTGGTTACGTTTTGACACATCGCTGGTGATCCGTACTCCACCACCAGGTTTGGCGACGGGGACGAGAGGGTGGCACCAAGGTGAAGGTTCGTCTCCGGCCGGCTTGATGATTTCCTGAGCAACCATGGAGTCAAGCTCTTGTCTAACTAGCTCCTTGTAGGCGTGAGGAATCAAACGAGGGGTGTGGATGGCAAAAGGTGTGGCACCATCCTTTAGATGAATCTTCATAGGTGGACCCACCATCGGCTTGAGTGGTGTAGATCCCAAAGATTTCTTCGTAACCAACACGTCAGCAAACTCCTTGAGAAGGTAAGCTCTTGCATCAGAAGGGGACGTGTTTGTAGAGATAGGGAGTTCCTTCAACCTGTTGACATGGGTGACCTTTAAAATAGGTTTGGGGAATTCCTCGGAAATAATGGCCAACTCTTGACAAGGGCCATATGATAAAAGCGGAGTCGGGATCCCATCATGAACATCAATCCGGGCTGAGCAAGACTGCTTACCAAAGGTAAGAGTAGCTGTCTGACCGCCGCCAATTATTTGTTGTCGTTATGGGGTCTAAAAAAACAGCGGCCAGATCAGAACTGTTGTCTAATTGCGGTAATAATTCAATCTTCATCTCTACATAATTGGTTTGATAACAAGAATAATGATTAAGGCAGTGTCAAGGTAACTGGTTCAGGGTGTATGTGTGTGTGTGTGTGTGTGTGTATTACATAGTGTGCAGCTTATTAGTCACACACACACACACACACACACACACACACACACACACACAGGACCTCTTTACACTATAACCACCACCACACCACAACCATACCAA
>NW_024711973.1:362500-400544 GCF_018991925.1 Homarus americanus | reverse complement strand
CTGGTCGTCTTGTAATCAGTCTTCAGATATGGAGAATAAATAAGAGTTAAATGGATGTAAATAAGGAGGCTGCCTCGCGTGGATCAATAAGGCTAATAAGACCTTTATTCTTTTGTTATTACGCCCATACCTGTATGGATACCTGTATGGTTGTTGCGAGCCAGTTGGTATTTTTCTATGTCTTGAAATGAAAACTGCCAAGCTGATGGTTCCAAAGTCGCCATTAACACGAAAAAAAATTCATATTTTTTTTTTAGCCATAAGAGAGTACCGAGTTCCAGTGTCTGCTTTTGTGGTTGAATATCTCTTTACACTTTACACAACAAACTCTTCATTGTGCAAAATTGTCTATGCTTGGCTGACGGAGCTTCACCATCTGATTTATACGACCTTTAAGCTCCCACTGTTGTTTCCGCGTGTCCCTGCAGGAACTTATCACGCAACCCCTCTCCTAGCAGCAGGATCACGAGATAACTCACTCGCCAGGTTTACGGTCATGCCCTCCAATCCATCAGGTGTCGCGCCACACAATCCTCTTGTCTCCACGATTAATCTCTCTCTGGAACTCTCTGCCAAGCCCCGCCGTTTTTTAGGGTGGCTCCTCCGTAACTCTTGGAAAATTAGGGTAAACGTGTTGTTGTTGTTGTTTCATATTACTTAAATTGTTAACCAAATGTTTTACTTTGTTATTGTGCGTTGTATAAACTCTTGTATGGTTTATTGTGCTTATATTTTCATGAACAGCTTTTATACTTGTTGCCGTGTTGTTAATGCTACCGTTCCTGCGCTGTTGTTGGTGGTTCGGCTTCTCTACTTTTCCCCTTCCTCTCTCTTTCTTTTCCTCCTCCCCTTTTCTTCCTCCTCCTCAAGCCCTTTTTATTTCTCCTCTTCCTCTCCTGACTTTTCTCCCATCTCGCCTCGTCACACAACTGCTGCACATCACACTCCACCCCTGCCAGACGCACTACAAAGTGAACACATTACCTCAGCCTCGGGTAGACGGTATCACCTGTGCTAATGATCACATCCCCTCAGAAATAAGAATACCTTCCCAGTTCTCAGAAGCACAGTTCGCTCTTACCTGATATGGAATCAAGTCATCAAGCAACGCTGTTGAATACCTGCAACTGAACTCACGCTTGCATTATTGAGTAGCAATTTGCATAATTCCTAATTTTCTGGTATAGATTAGTTCACTATATACGTCGTCAGTTTTAAAGGGATCTGCTTCCTTGATGTAATCTTACCACTGTAGCGCTAAATCATGTATATCCAGTGTTATTATTCATATTAGTATTACCTCTACATGCGTTTAATAGTTCTTGATATAAAATAGAAAGGAAAAATGAACGTCCGGTATAGTTGCTTCTACTCTCGCCCTTAACAGTGATCCTGGTCTCTTTCGAGCAGTGGGGCAAAAGATTCTCAGTCGAGCAAAGGGTATCAGTGGTAGATGGTAAACCTCATGTGATTCAGTCGAGCTCGTTTTGTGAGTCTGAACTAGTGTAAAGAAGTTCTAAGTTATCGCCCGTCACGATGAGAAGATAAACAGTATTGACCAACTGACACCTGGGACACACTGTACAGTATATGAAATGCGCATTGATGTAGTCTAAAGCTATTTGTAGCTAACAATGTTTGTAATGTTTGTTTCGAAACAATAATGTGAGGTGGAGGGACCTTCGACTTACGCACCCAACCCCCCACCTGTGAGGGGATTACTACTTACGTGTCTGCTGTTCAACACCTCAGAGCACATGATCTTCGTGATCCACTGAAATATCAATCTGTATGTTCACTGTAAGTTCCTTTACATTTCTCTTATGAAGGCTTTTGTTAAACCACCAATGTCAATGTATGTAATAAGTCATTTATGTCCACTGTATATTTTCAGCATTCGGGCTGCAGAACTTTTTCAATAAATCGTTAATTATTATATTATATTATATTATATTATATTATATTATATTATATTATATTATATGAAATTCAGGTGAAACTTCCATATCATTCTATCATAAATTACCAGACGACGATGACTTAACACAGACGAGAACCTTGAGAGGATCACAACAATGAACAGTGTAATCTTGTCGTCCTTACTGATCCCATCAAAGGAGTTTCTCTCACACTCTTAAAATTTTATCTAACAAATTTGTCAAAAAGACGATAAGAATTTACAATAGTACATGAAATTTTAGGGAAAAATCATTATATATATATATATATATATATATATATATATATATATATATATATATATATATATATATATATATATATATATATATATATATATATACAGCGTGAGAGCAAGAGTACCTCTTCCATGCCACAAGTTATAAACGTAAAGTAGTGTAGGGTAATACCTCTTCTTCTCAACCGGAGGCCTTTGTCCAAACCCTGGTATTGATTGTTAATTAGTTATATTTATGTTCGAATTATTATGTATGAAACATGTATATATACTGTATGCTGATACCCACATAGGAAACAAAAAAACATGTTTCCTATGTAGTTATCTAATATATATATATATATATATATATATATATATATATATATATATATATATATATATATATATATATATATATCAAACGAGCAGGTGACAGGTGGGTAACATCAAAATATGTATTGTGTTGGAGGAGGTCGCTGGTGGGAGAAAGGCTTACTCGGCCGCGGCTTCTTTGGAATCAGAAGAGTTGTGGAATTGGTTTCAGGGAGAGTTAGAGCGGCACTGACTTGTTACAGCACCGCTTTCTCAGTGACGTTTTAAGAGTCAGGTGATGGGGTTTTGGTTGTGTGAGCGTCAAAATAAAGGTTCTGCCCAGGCTGCGGGAGGTAACTCAGAACTTGAACATTCCTGACATACTACTGAAACTCAAAACCTCCTACTCTTTGCTGGTAACCTGAATTATTGCCAACTCAAGTTGAGCATTAAAATAACACAACTTTATCCTTTGCAAACTAAACAACTTCTGGTTTACAGGAATACTACCACCTCTCTATGCTATTCGCCAACTGAATGCCTGGAGTAAAATTCCTCCCCACTAGTGGTATATGAACCTGTCCACCTTACTTCACCATTATCCCAGAATGTCTTACTCCAACAGTTTTGATCCACCTGCAAGCATTTGTGCACTTCCCTTTTCAAATACAATGTCCTCATATTCCAAGTTACTGTTTAGAATTATGCCTGTTTATTTATAAACTATTTTTGAGTATTTAATGTCTATGGCTTTGTTTTGCTAATCAGTATACTTGCTAAGGTCGGTGACACTGCCAGCAAGCACGGAGACAATGAGGTTGAACCTTTAAGGCCACTTGATGGAACATGAACCCTGAAATCGTTTACAGTGTCTGCCCAAGGTGGTTCAGATGAAAGGTAGAAATGACCAACGAGGGGTGAGATCGTCCATACCCCAATCCGTAAAAGATCAATCTATCACCACAATAAAGGTTAATATTTACACCTAAAACCACCCATCACAGGTTACATAGGAACTTGAACAGGACAAAGTAACAGGTCAGATCAACTGACTGTGAAAATAATCACACATATTTAACAAGAACCAGAGGACGTAACTGCCGGGGTGTTAATATCGAACACACAAAACATAAAGAACAGGAATACCTGTTGCTAGAGTTATGCCCTGACTTTAAGCTTCCACCTCAGCTTTGACACGCAGGATTCCCTATGCTGTTCCGCAGTCTGGCCGGGTGACACATACGGAGGTAAAGCATAGTAAAAAATCTCCACATTATATGGTCAGATCAAAGGGTTTCCATAAGACTATAGAGACAGGTAAAATACGCACAATTAAAAACCCAGACAGAAACACACAGGCAGAAACACACCAACACAGAAATACCCACACAGAAACACATCCAGGCAGAAACACACCCAGACAGAAACACACCCAGACAAACAGTAACACACCCATTGATAAACAAAAACAAAACATATGACTCCTCCATTTCATATGTGCATTTTTCAAAAGGGTGTTTAAAATTACATTCACTGTGTGTGTGTATTAGTGTGTGTGTGTGTGTGTGTGTGTGTGGTGTGTGTGGTGTTTGTGTGTGGTGTGTGTGTGTGGTGTGTGTGTGTGTGTGTGTGTGTAGTAATAGTTCCTCTGTCTAGCTTTGCCAATAAAGCTCTCATTGTAGGGCGTAGTTGGTTCACCCTCTGAACCTACACACACATACAGCTGTACTCCCTCATAATCCTCACTACAGCGAGTTCACTTGGAAAATGTAAAATTAGAACAGCCTGGAATATATAGGAATGCTCATAAGGCTTTTTGTACAGGTTCATGCAAAATTCCCATAATACTTTTGACAAAATGTGGCAACTACTGGAGGATCAGGTAAGACAAATCAATATTTTAATATCTGTTTACCCATATTTTTTTAGAGGGGAAATTATCAATTGCTTTGTCTTGCTGTAATTCCGAAATAATTAATGGCAGGAAGCAGCATTCACCAACTATAAATCAATCACAAATATGACTCACAAGTAGATGCCAGACATTGCCAAGTGTTCATGATATTGGTGACCACAATTGTGCCTCCATCACTAGAGAAACACATATACCCCTCACACACATATATACATGATATATGTACTACCACATACCTATCTCTCTCAGCCCACATCTCTCTCCCCATCTACCCATCGCCAGCAGACACATTACCATCACCATAACAACCATCCACACACACACACACACACACGTACGTTTCTCTACACACCGTCTGTCTCTCTCTTTTTATCTCAAACAACCTATTTGTGAGAACAATAACAACAATTTATCACAGAAACACCACCACAACCAGCACAGTAACATTTTTCAGCCAATCACTAAGCGTGTAATTTACTGTCCATTATGTCGTACGAGACCCCAAACTACCTTCTATCTCGACCAAAACAATAGACGTTGATAGCTCCTCATAGTGTTAGGAAGGTAAACGATACTTGGTGGATCACCATAACACAGAGTTACCTTATGAGGGAGGGAGGGGGAGTTGTGGCTCTACCTTATGGCCAATAAGTGTTCAAGTAATACATAAACGTATCGCAGCTGGACGAGGAGGAGGAGGAAGAGAGGTGGAGGAGGAGGAGAGGTGGAGGAGGAGGAGGTGGAGGAAGAGGAGGTGGAGGAAGAGGAGGAGGAGGAAGAGGAGGTGGAGGAAGAGGAGGTGGAGGAAGAGGAGGTGGAGGAAGAGGAGGTGGAGGAAGAGGAGGAAGAGAAGAATCCATCTTCAGCCCAGGACGAAGCTCCCCCATCTCCACCTGCGGGTCGGTGCACAGTTATGAAGGTGGTAAGGGATATTCGTCAACTATCCCATGTTCCTCCACCTGGGCGAAGTCGGGTAAATAATCTGATATCGAAAAACTAAGGAATTAGCAATAACTTCACGACTAGTAATTTTTTTTTATCAAATGGAAATTAACTTTAATATGTAAGGCGGATTTTTTTTCCTCTGGTGACGAGACATGACAGGGGGACGACCACAAAAATGTCGAGAATGTCATTACCTGGGTGACAGCGCGACCCACACCATCGATTGGCAGGTCAGCGTCGCCCTTACCACACCGCAACACACCTCCACCTCTTCTATTCCTGCTCTTCCTCTTCTTTCTTCTCGTCTTTTTTCTTCACCTTCTCTTTGTGTCGTCATCTTCTTCTTCAGTCCACACGCCTTTTTTTTTGCCTTTCCCTCCTGTCCACTTTCTTATTTTCCTCCATACGTCTCGCCTCCTTTACTCTTTACTTTCACCTTGTCTACTGTTTGCTTTCGACTTGTTCACTCCTTGCTTTCCACCTGTTTACTCCTTGCTTTCCACCTGTTTACTCCTTACTTTCACCTTGTTTACTGTTTACTCCTTACTTTCACCTTGCCTACTGTTTGCTTTCGACTTGTTTACTCCTTGCTTCCCACCTGTTTACTCCTTACTTTCACACTGTTTCTTGTTTACTCAGTAGCTTCACCTTGTTTACTATTTACTTTCCACCTGTTTACTCCTTACTTACACTCTCTCTACTACCTTATTTGCGACCTGATTACCCCCCCCCTTACTTTCGCCTCATGGAGTCCTACCCTACTTCCTCCTTTAACCCACTAATACTTTGTACTTCTTCTTTCATGTTCGCTCTACATATTACTATACTTTCCCCGTACCTACTTCAAACTATCTGACAAACTTTTTTCATACTTTCTACCCTACTTGTTGAACCTACTGTCTTTATACTTTTTTGTCCTAGTTTCATATTTTCGCTTTAAATCTCATCGTATTTCTACTCTTTGTGTTTCTTGTGTCCCTTAACCTGCCTCTTATATTCATCATCTTTTCTCTTCTCAACTCCATCTATTTTTTTTCTTTTGTTAATTTTGTTGCTCTTTTCTTCCTTGTGCTTTCTTTTACACTGCACCTAAACTCAGCTTCATATTGTCACTACTTTTCTTCAATTTGAATCCTAAAAACTTGTCTTCACTTCACGTTGCCTCCTCTTGATTTCACTTCCTCCTCTTCAACTTACTTCCTCTTTTTCTTGCCTCCTCTTGATTTTACTTCCTCCTCTTCAACTTGCTTCCTCTTTTTCTTGCCTCCTCTTGATTTTACTTCCTCCTCTTCAACTTACTTCCTCTTTTTCTTGCCCCTCTTGATTTTAATTCTTACTCTTCAACTTGGCTCTTCTTGATCTAGCTTCTTTCTCTTCAACTTGCCTCTTCTTCAACTTGCCTCCTCTTTAACATACTTCCTCCTCTTCAACTTGCCTCCTCTTCATCTTGCTTTCTCTTGATCTTACTTCCTCTTCAACTTGCCTCTTCTTCAACTTGCCTCCTCTTTAACATACTTCTTCCTCTTCAACTTGCCTCCTCATCTTGCTTCCTCTTGATTTTACTTTCTCCTCTTCAACTTAACTCTTCTTCAACTTGCCTCCTCTTCATCTTGCCTCCTCTTCAGCCTCCCATTCAACTTACTTCCTCCTCTTCAACTTGCCTCCTCTTCATCTTGCTTCCTCTTGATCTTACTTCTCCCTCTTGAACTTGCCTCTTCAAATTGCCTCCTCTTGATCTTGCTTCCTCTTTATCTTGCGCCTTCTCTTTATCTTGCCTCCTCTTGATCTTACTTCCTCCTTTTAAACTTGCCTCCTCTTTTTCTTGCCTCCTCTTGATTTTACTTCCTCCTCTTCAACTTGCTTCCTCTTCATTTTGCCTCCTCTTAATCTTGCTTTCTCCTCCAATTTTATTCACCTTGCTTATGTTACTCATTCATCTACAGTACATTACACTCTAAGTTGGTTGGATAAGTGCCCTCCAAAGAGAGGTGCTGCCCCTCAAGTTCTCGTCACGTAGAACAAAAAACGACTAAGGACGATCAGAAATAGATTAGCGAGGACGGATCACCTGAAGATATAGCAGGCCAGTTTATTTCACCTGATGAATTGCCACTCTAACGCTATACCTGGAGCTGGGCTGGGCTGGAGCTGGGCTGGGCTGGGCTGGGCTGCGCTGGGCTGGGTTGGAAATTTAAATCATATAGTGAAATAAGCTAGGGTGCCTAATTCTCAGGTGAACTGTGAAGACTAAATGTGTCAGTAAAGTCGTCTTACGCAGTGCTCGATACATCATCTCTCACTCACTAAAAACTTCCTTAGAAGCATCTGAAGGTTTATTTAAATATTATTGGCTTTTGGGCTAATATTGACGACTACACTGCCGATGAGTTATTTGTTCTGATGTTTATAATATTACTATATTTTCACCAGTGAGTTCTGATATGATAATTTTTGGGTGGTTAGGTTATGTTAGGTTGAACTTTTAAATAAAAACTTTTTAAAACATTTACCATAATTAAGAGTGTCCACTATAAAACACAGTGGAATTGCGGTGTTTTTAAATTCGTTTTCTATGAAAACTCAGCAGCTGTGTAATCGTCAATAATTACTGGCTTTTGTTTCTTACCGTCTTTATATCTTTTCTTTATAATATTTATTTTCCTCTAACTTAATTTATCAACCTATTTGTTTACTCTCTACTATCCCAATATTTTACTTACATCGTCACCTACCAACCAATCACTTTTGTAATCAATGTACCAACATACATACACTCACACACACTCATTTAATTTGAATTCTGACACCAAAACAATATTCATTCAACCTCTTATCTCGACTACGTTAGTCGCCCCAACACCCTACTTTCCTGACCTGACTGAAACAATAGATGTTATCCCACGTGGTTTTTTTTTTCTGAAGAGCAGATTCAGACCAACGAAGGTTCAAGCTTAACGTCTCTCCCCTACATTCCCCCTACTTACCCCACCTCCTCCCCTTCACCTCCTCACCCCTTCACCTCTGTTTCTCTCATCTCCGCCCTCTCCTCTTTACTCTCTCCTCACCCTCCCTCAGTACTTTATTCAAGAAAATCTATCTCTCTCTCTCTCTCTCTCTCCTGATTTTGTATTTCGTCCTAAAATATCCCCAATTTTTTACTAAGATGAATAAAAAGGTCGTAATGAGCCGGAAATTTGCTGCTATTTTTATGGGTGGATTTGAGTTTTTACGGTCAATACGGGCGTGGAAGATTACGACCACTTGTCCAGGAGCAAAAAATAAAATGATCCCGTGAATGCCTTTCTCTACAAAAGAAAACGCTCAGGTAGGAGAGAATAAAATACTTTGTTGGCCAAGGGGAGAGAGAGACGATCGCAATCAGGCAGAGAGAGAGAGAGACGATTACAATCAGAGAGAGAGACGATTACAATCAGGCAGAGGAAGAGAGAAAATCATTGATAGCAGATGAAGGAGAGAGAGAGAGAGAAAAAGTCACTGAAAGGAAGAAAGATAAACCCACTGACTGAAAGAGCGAAAAAGAAGATGAATCAAAGAGAGACAGAAGGAAACGCACAACCTAACAATGAAAGACTTGGATCTCGCAAAACTATTGATCAAGAAAAAGTTAAAAAAAAAAAAAGAAGGATAACAAAAGAGCATCAAAGGAAAGATAAGACTTTGTATAATAATAGGAAAGAGAAAATAAGTGCAAGTAAGAAAGAATAAGAGATATTAATTTAGGAACTCACTCAACAACCATCATATATTTAAAGCGAAAAGCATTACAGTAAAGACAAGAATACAGTATAGCTTTTTAAGAAACGGAAGAAAGAGGAAGAAAGTGAGAAAGAGTGAGAGAAAGAGATAAAAACAATTAATTTAACCACATTTATGAAACAAATAAACACAACAGACAAGAAATCCTCTATAGACCTTGACCTGGACACTTAATTTACCTGTATTATAGGCGATATACCAATTATCCAAACCACAGAGGGAGATATAACGTATCCTTCAAACCATAAGGGAAGATATACCTATCATCCAGACCACAGGGGTAGATATACCTATCACCCAAGCCACAAGGGGAAAAACATACCTATCATCCAGACCACAAGGGGAGATATACTGTACCAATCATCCAGGGGGAGACACATATATCTTATCTCAATATGTCCGGTGATACATAATGCTAGGAGAATGTGGTTGAATGCAAGGTCTATCGAAGAGGTTAACCCGCACGCAGGTGGGTGGAGCTCCCTCACCTACCTCTCACCCCTCATAAACAGAATATTTTATTTTTCTACATACTATACTTTGTTATCTCAGTATCTCACGTAGAAAATAATATTAATAGTGTCTAGTCTTGCATATAACTTTAGCTAAGGACACCAATTAGTGCAATGGGTCATACAAAAAAGGAAAGGTTAAAAGAAAAACACTGTATTTCAGTTTCAGCTGTGTTTATAAAAGTGTAGCTTAAGATGGGGTAATTGTAACTATATACAATTGTCTACAGGAGTTCCTTTCCTCCCTGTTGTGTCTATTATGTTAACAATGTAGACACGAGGTGACAGGAGTTAAGACCTCACACGGCAAGTGTTACCGGTACTGACGCCAGATTATAGGGTGGCGTGGTAATTAGGGGAGGTGATCACAGGGGCTGCCTTTGCCTCCAGTTGTGAGGTGAGGTGATAGGAGTTATGATCTCACATGACAATGGTTACCTTCATTGACACCTGTTTCATCAAAAGATAAAACGCGTCGACGTTCAAGGTACGACAGTTACAGAATTGCTTTGAGACCCAACGATCCAGTGTACTGATACGCGGGGAAGGAAATTTACTTTTATCAGGCAAGTAACGATAAGCTTTTGGGCTTAAACTGCGAATGGTCAGTGCTCGACTGATATTCTCCTCTCCAGTATATTACAGGGATACCAAATCATAAAAATTCACCTGAGAAGAGGAAAAATTATTAAACAATCTTTAGAAGTAGCAGTAGCCTTAATAAACGCTTTTTCTATCGACTCGTGCATATAAATCCTCCCCTTCTCCCATCCTTTTTTCTCAATAAGAACATCTCTTTATCTCCTTACATCATCCAATTGACGTTGTAGATCCTCAGTCATCAGAACTGGTCTCACTTCCTCATCAGGTGCCCATGTAGACTAAATTTCTTGCACAGTTATCTTTTGCCCTCTTCTCTCAGCTCTTATGACTATGATGACAGCCGCTGACTTGTCTGCAACTATTAATGTTCCTATGGCCGATAGGGCACATATGAATAGAGAGAGAGAGAGAGAGGGGGGGGGGAGACAGAGATATATAGAAAGAAAATTTTAACTATTTGTACGATTACTTACACTCCTACAAGATATTCTTCCCTCCCTGTCGTTCTACCAACCGGCGCCCCAGTAGTTTTCATTATATTAATTATGAAGACATAATGTAAGAGGAGTTATGACCTCACATAACAAGTGAGCGATATGGGTTGCGTGTAAACGGGGCTGTTTAGTATGATCCAATAGACCAGCTGAGGGTTTATCCATTCTTATGGTCTCAGAGAGGAGGAAAGGGAGTGAGGGAGTGGTGAGAAGGGAAGAGGGAGTGGTGAGAAGGGAAGAGGGAGTGGTGAGAAGGGAAGAGGGAGTGGTGAGAAGGGGAGAGGGAGAGCAGGAGAGGGAGGAGGAGGAGTGTCCTGGAAACTCATTGCCAGAGGCTGACAGAATCAGGGCACAGAGATTTATTTCCTTTTTACATTATTTACAGAATCTGTAGTGTTAGATTTATGGTAAACTTATGAAAAATATATAAAATTCATATTCAATAATTCTCAAAACTACTTTTACAATGGCAAGCATGAACTCTGCATGCTTCCCAGATGGGTGCTGTAAAAACTTCTGCGCTTCACCATGCACAGGATGTAAGGGGGTGCCTGATAAACTAGCCCCCTCCTGGGCAATCTAATCTAAATCTAATGGACTGCAGATTCTGTCAGCCTCTGGCACCGCTGTTCAATGCTCACCGAGCATATCCGAGCATAAGCAGTATTAATTTTGTCTTTTCTCTTGAAGAGGTTAATTAACTGTATCTTTAGGAAATGTATGGAAGTGTATATTCCCCTCTCGCTTGAGCAAGGAATTGCACCCAAACATTACACAATTAGCGGGCATTATGTGACTGAGGACAACTTCTATGTATTTCTCCTTTTTGGAAACTTTAGACTGGCCATAAACGATCCTGTAGATCATAAATATACATTTAAATGAATACTTTCATACAAAATGTAACCTAACCTGACCTAACCTAACCTAAACTTACCTAACCTAATCTAACCTAACCTAACAAAACGTACTGTAACTTAACCTACTTAAAGCATAATTTAGCCATCACATGACAGTAAACGACGTTTTAACTGAAACAGACTAAATTTTACCATATACAAGTTAATCTTAAGTTGTAATAATAAATCAAAGTTATCTCTATTTGACTAAAACGACTAATGATTTGTAAAGGCTTAATCGCAGACTTTTTACTCCTGGTCATTACACTAAATAGTGATAATTGCCAAATATCGATAACTTCTATGTTTTATTTTATGCTTCCAACTGGCCATCGGTGATCATGTACTTCATCATAATAGGTATTAATAAATTGTTTATTAGAAAACGTAAACTAACTTAAACTAACCTTAACAAATATTACCTAATTGTTATTAATTATTTTATCGTTATAAATACAGGATAATCATCTTGGTTGATATGATATTATGATATATTCTGGAAAATGTAAATGTGAACGAAAGTGTAGGAGAAAAACAATTAAATCTAAAGTTACTCAAAACAATAATAAAGACTTCAACTATACAGATGAGAGGAAAACAAATACTAGTAAAAAGTACAAGTAATAAATAACTAAATAAACCCTGAAACTAAATATATATATATTTCCATATTCTTTGTCTTTTATATCATATACTTACTGCAGCATATACTTATAACATATTTAATAACGTAACAATAATGGTTGCCCTTCGTGTACGAGGATTGCTGGGCCGAGGGCCAACTAGTTGTGAATTTGTTTAAGGTGTAGTAGCTGTCGCCAACACAACAACCACACCCTAAGTTAACGAGATGCATGACCCAATGTAAAAGAATAGTCCGAGAAGACCGGACAACAGGCCAACTGCACTGTCTAACCATTACCGGAGAGCACTATCCGCAAATCGATTAACATTCAGGTTCCCAATTACTGCTGGGTAGACAGAGATAAAGGGTGTTAAATAAAGGGAAAAAACCTTGCCCATAGTTTCACACTGCCCGGGAATCGAACCTTGGTCCACTCGCTTGTGAAGCAAATATGCTGACCATTACACCAAAGGTCGCCAAAATCACATTATATATACACAAAAGTTTTTTTTTTTTTTTCGTGCTGGTCAAGCCCCGACCAGAGGTTAGCTAGACCCCCGGACAACTCTTTCGGAGCTTGACCAGCACGTCGTATGGGTATTATCATCTCGACTTCATTAAATGTTACAAAGTCACTTGTGAGTTTTTCAATGTTCTTTTTGATAATATTTACTTATTCTAAGCTAATTGTTATCAAATAAATGACTTAATTATTCGAAAACAAAAAATAAAAACGTAACTGCACCTTATAAATACTGTACTGTATGTTACACTAAAAGGGATAATTGGCCATTAATGACAACTTCTATGTATTTCTCAATTTTGGAAAGTTCTGTCTTGCTGTAAATCATAAATATACATATAAATGAATACCTTCATACAAAATGTAACCTGACCTAACCTAACCTAAAGTTACCTATCCTAATCTAGCCTAACCTAACAAAACGTAGCGTAACTTAACCTACCAAATACGAGTTAATCTTAAGTCGTAAAAATAAAACAAAAAGTTATCTCTATTTGACTAAAACGACTGATGATTGGTAAAGGCTTATTCATAGACTATATACTCCTGGTCATTAAACAAAATAATGATAATTGCCTAATATCGATAACTTCTATGTAATATTTTATGCTTCTAACTGGCCATCGACGATCATGTACTTCATCATTAGGTATTAATAAATTGTTTAATAAAAAACTTTAAACTTTACCTAACCTTAAAGAATATTACCTGTTATTAAGTATTTTTTCGTTTTAAATACAAGATCATCATCATGGGTGATATGATATTATGACATTCTAAAACAGTGGACGGTCTCTCCACCCAGTGACTTCATGCACGAGCTGGGAAGCATTTTAGGTCAGGTGTGGGATGACCTCCTCTTCCATATACCTTGGTTGATTGAAGCCCAGGGATGACTAGCAAGTTTCATGGTGTATTAGGGAAGTCTAGCTTAAGTATAGGCCATGTAGTACGTACTTATATTTTTACATCACAAACGTATTAAGGAACTGTAATGAGTAAATCAGTGTGTGAATATAAGCGAGAAATAGTGAGTGAAAAGGCAGTGATAATTTAAGAGATAGAGAGAAGAGTAAAAAGACATTTTAAGAATTCATTGTAGTAAAAATACACCCTGTGAGCACTTTCTTTCTTTGAACTGTGTGGCTGTTAACCTTCCTCTCTAGCACACTCCTTCTCTGGCTGTTAACCTTCCTCTCTAGCACACTCCTTCTCTGGCTGTTAACCTTCCTCTCTAGCACACTCCTTCTCTGGCTGTTCACCTTCCTCTCTAGGACACTCCTCCTTCTCTGGCTGTTAACCTTCCTCTCTAGCACACTCTCCCTTCTCTGGCTGTTAACCTTCCTCTCTAGCACACTCCTCCTTCTCTGGCTGTTAACCTTTCTCTATAGCACACTCCCCCTTCTCTGGCTGTTAACCTTCCTCTCTAACACACTCCTCCTTCTCTGGCTGTTAACTTTCCTCTCTAGCACACTCCTCCTTCCTGGCTGTTAACCTTTTCTCCTGCACCTCCTCCTTCTCTGGCTGTTAACCTTTCTCTCTGCACCTCCTACTTCTCTGGCTGTTAACCTTCCTCTCTGCCCTCCTCCTTCTCTGGCTGTGTAACCTTTCTCTCCCTAGCACCTCCCTCCTTCTCTGGCTGTTAACCTTTCTCTCTACACACCTCCTCCTTCTCTGGCTGTTAACCTTCCTCTCCTACACCTCCTCCTTCCTCTGGCTGTTAACCTTCCTCTCTAACACACTCCTCTTCCCTGGCTGTTAACTTTCCTCTCTAGCACCTCCTCCTTCTCTGGCTGTTACCTTTTCTCTCTAACCTCCTCCTTCTCTGGCTGTTAACCTTTCTCTCCCACTTCCTCCTCCTTCTCTGGCTGTTAACCTTTCTCTCTAACACACTCCTCCTTCTCTTAGCTGTTAACTTTCCTCTCTAACCTCCTCCTTCTCTGGCTGTTAACCTTTCTCTCTAGCACACTCCCCTCCTTCTCTGTGCTGTAACCTTCTCTCTAGCACACTCCTCCTTCTCTGGCTAGTAACCTTCCTCTCTAACACCTCCTCCTTCTCTGGCTGTTAACCTTCCTCTCTAACTCCTCCTTCTCTGGCTTCCTTCCTCTAACACCTCCTCCTTCTCTGGCTGTTAACCTTCCTCTCTACCTTCCTCTCTGCACTACTCCCCCTTCTCTGGCTGTTAACCTTCCTCTCTAGCACACTCTCCCTTCTCTGGCTGTTAACCTTCCTCTCTAGCACACTCTCCCTTCTCTGGCTGTTAACCTTCCTCTCTAGCACACTCCCCCTTCTCTGGCTGTTAACCTTTCTCTCTAACACAGACTCTCCCTTCTCAGGCTGTTAACCTTTCTCTCTGAGACACACTCTCCCTTCTCAGGCTGTTAACCTTTCTCTCTAACACAGACTCCTCCTCCTCTGGCTGTTAACCTTTCTCTCTGACACAGACTCCTCCTTCTCTAGCTGTTAACCTTTCTCTCTGACACACACTCTCCCTTCTCAGGTGTGTTCCGCTGTGGTTCGGTCGTATTGGTATAAATAAAATGGTAGGTACTGTACATGCAAATCTGTAGATGATATAAAAGAACACAAACAGAAATACTAAAGACAGAAAAAGAAAAAAAACAAAAATATAAAAGTCTTGCAGGCAGACAACTTGCAATCGCCAGGAGAAGTAGGAGTAGGAGGAGGAGGAGTAAAGGGAGAAGTAAGAGAGGAAGAGGATCAAGAAAGTTTAATTAAACATAAAACTAGATAAGTTATTTCCAACAGAGCCAAAAATTCGAAAAGTTTTATTAAAGGACATAAAATACCTGGAGAAGTTGACACGGCAGAGCACGTAGAAGAGGAGGGGAGGGAGGGAAGGGGAGAAGGAAGAGGATGGGGGAAAGAAGGAGGGAAGAAGTGAAATAGTTTACAGAGTGAAGCAGCAACCCCTACACTCCCTGCTGGTCCCACGCACACACTGATCACTGGAGACGCTACTTTTAATATATATATATATATATATATATATATATATATATATATATATATATATATATATATATATATATATATATATATATATATATATATATATATATTCCCCGAGTTCATCGCTCGTTGCCGTCAGACACGCTCATGATAAATATGCTCTTTCGGATTTTATTTTTGGATATATTTCAGAGTTATTGCTCTATTTCTGTTCTTCAGTGTTGTGTGTATGGATATTTTTTATAATATTTTTTTTATTTTTTTTCTGATATCTTTGAATGTTGTTATCATCGTCTGTATATTTCCATTGTTGGATATCTGTATGAACTATTTTCTGAGTTTCGTTTTCACAGCTTGGAAAATATTGTATTTTTACCCTCAACAACGTCAAGGTCTGTCTCGCCAGGATTTTTACACCGTTTCACTCCATCGGGATTATCTTCCCAGTCTGCTCAGGGTATGTCCAGTTATTGCTTTTTCAGAGTTATGTAAACTTATTGGCAGGAGGTAAAGATGACTAGCTGAACACTGCTAGTTCCTCATTAAACCCTTTAAGACCCATATGAGTGAAGGAGAGGTTCAAAGTTTATTCCCAGAGCTCTTCCTTGTAGCTTATAATGATCTGCTTACACCGGCGTTTGAAGTGTAGGATCCCAAAAGGATTATTTCTCTCCACCACAAACAAATTCATCATCCAGCTAGTAACATCGGCTTAAGAGTTGAGGCAAATTCTAATTACTGGCCGTTTCATCTCTGCGAGGCATATTATTGGAAATCTAACTTTAGATTAATTTATGTATTAAATTATGTAGGCAGTGTACAGGAGGTCATGATTACTGGGAACAAGAAGCAATAAAACGAAAATATTATGTCACTGAGCAATTGTTCACTCTGTGATTTTCTGACACTGAACAATGTTATGTGAACGAGACCAGTTTGAGGCAAGCTGGGCACACTGCTACGTATTTTTTAGCTTCTAAATTCACTTATATTTCATATCTAGGATTAAGGCACCATTAATTTTTCTTAAATGAAATAATCGTACAGTACACGACCTAACTCAAGGCTGATGCACCACTTATTGGTGATAATAATTGTTGTAAGAAGTTCTATACCTGTGAAAAACCCGCCACATTACCCTGCTGGTCAACCTCCTTTGAATTCTTTGTCCCTTCCTGATCAAGGGTGGCTTCTTCAAGTCCATCTAAGATGTAAATTTGTTTAAGATGTTGAAGCTAGCGCCAAAACGACCCATGATTAGCTACTTGTGCAACTCAACGACGAGGTGTAAAAAGGTGCTTTGAACACACCACCACCACCTGTACCAAGGAATAAATCCAGGAAGACTGGATTACTGGCCCATCATTGGCTACCCTTTATCCCTGATCACGACCCGCCGATCGATTTACTATCTGGGTCCCTCAATCACGGCAGTGTTGACAGAGGTAACTGGAGCAGAGGAATTTACCCAAATTTCCACTTCGACGAGAATCGTTCCCGGAACCTCTCGCACTGTATATATTCTAAGTACATGCATATAAAAATGTTTTTCTACGTTCCAAGTATTAAAAACAAACTACTGTATACAATACTGTAAGTTATATAGTGGGAATAAATTCTTCATAGGATGTCATTTGAATTTATTATATCTGATGACAGTGATTTGATAATACTAGTGATGGCGAGTGTGATGCAAGGATCCATTTTTGTATAGTTTTAGGTTTAAGGCAGACATGCAGACAAGGCGGAATCCAGGCAGTAAGAAGAGAGGCAACCACGAAGACAAGTAGTATCCAGACAGACAGACAGACAGACAGACACAGACAAAGCAAAATGATGCTCAGACCGTCACAAAAATCGTGTACCTGGCCATTTGTCAACTGGTCCTCTTGCCAAGCGGTGACGCGCCCGCTGCAGCTATCAAGCCACGCAGATGGACACAGTGTAGGAGGAGGAGGTGGGAGGAAGGAGGGCTTCCCTTGCGTCACACTTGTCATTGGCTAATTTTTCACACTACAGTGTTCACAGAGTCGCGTTTGATTACCGATGTTTTTGCCACAAAGTACATATACCAATTATAACTCTCTCTCTCTCTCTCTCTCTCTCTCTCTCTCTCTCTCTACAGGGTAAAGGTCACGCAACACGACCGGTTGATTAAAGATTCAGAGGGTCACGACTCAGGTGCTGTGACTAAGTGTGCGAGGAAATCGATGCTGATGTGATCTTTTGGTATGTTGGCCACCAGCATGATTAATGGTGAGGAGTGTCTGAAGTAAGTTGGTCACTACGAGGGAGAAGACAAATGGAGGTGGTGATCTTTTCTTGATATATCGGTCATGAAGGAGATGATTAATAGTGAGATGTGCTTGAGGTTATGTTGGTCACCAGGAAGGAAGGGGTTGGTTATGGATTGAACCAAATGAAAATAGTGTAATAGTGGTGATTCTTTGGTAGATGAATCACCAAGGAGGAGACTGATGATGGAATATATCTATGGTACATTGATCACCAGGGAACAGGTTGGTGAAGGTGAAGGTTTTCTTTAATATACTTATCACTAAATAATAATACAAGATTGAATTTACCTTTAATACAACTATCACCGAATAATAATAATAATATCTAAATTATCTTCTCGTTTCTGTTAACATAAAGAAAGTTGATGTCTGGGTGAACCTTCAAAACACCTGTCAGCAAGGAGAGATTGATGAGCTACCTTGATATCTGAGGGATTTCTTGTGGGTGACGTTTTTTTTTTAACACCAAGACGAAATTAACGGGAGGAGGAATAATTTAGCATGTTGGAGGAGAGATTAATGGTTTGTGTGGTAGTCTGAGAACCACCATGATGACCTCGGCAGTAATGACACTGGGAGAACCTTACAAATACCACCTCAGTGTAATAACAAAGTCGCACAGTGATCTCCATGTCCAGTCATCCTGATAGTTTACTGAGTTGCCAGATACATCAACAGCAACCATCCACCCGTTATGGCCGAATAACTTTTTACTTGTCCATCTATCTACCTGTGTGTGTAGTAAGATCATATTTATTTATTTAGTTATTTATATATCTACTTTAGTCTCGGGATATTGGCAGCACTTCATTCTCTCAAATTAATGGTGGTGAAAGACATTCACTTCACCTCCATCAAGAGGATTTGGTGCAACGGTGACACAAACCTTAACACCCAGTCACCTCCCCCTCCTCTTACATCACACAGTACACACGCTGGATCCCCTCCACAAGACCTCCAAACAACCATCGGGGTGGAACAATAGCCCTCAGGGAGATTCTAAAATGCACCCCCTTGTCTGTCAGAGACCCAGTCATTGAAAGTGCCAACAGCATTAAAGGCGTCATAACACTTCACTCAAGAGTATAAACAACACGCAGTGCCTCACCACCACCCAGGGGTCGTCAGCCACCGTCTCTGTGTCTTGCTGACGATGAAGGTGGTCGTCGGGAAGGTATACACACAATCTGTGCTTAACATCAAGGGGTAATAAATTTCCCTTTATATAATATTGACAATAATAGTGGTCATTGGCCGGGGAACACAACGTCATTTCTCACCAAGCTTGGGAGTGAAGAATCTCGTCCTGTGCTCGTCAACGCGGCGTATATAAACACTTGCCATTACTATTTATTCCTCGAAAATACCGCCTCTACCTACTGTACGTTCTGCTGACGTAAGTAGCGTTACACAACACAACCCAGGGGTCGCCAATCTTCTCCTTGTATCTTAGTGAACGAAGAAGGTGACAGTCGTCGGGAAGGAGTAATGAGGTGTACATAACCACGGGCTGTTCCCCCAACACGCCGTAAGGGTCGTCAAACTCCCTCCTGTGTCCTGCTGACGAAGGCGGTGGCAGACGTCGGGGAAGTGGTGTACTTTACGAGCGCCGCGACGAACGAGGACACCGTCATAAAACCACTTCTGACGTGAGGTTTACACACCTAACTCATGCCACTTGAGTCACCGCCTGAAGACTCTCCCCTGAGCTGCTTTAATGTTATTACTATATCATTATTTTCCTTTATAATTAAAAGTGCACGTGGCGCATCATCATCGTTGTCTTTCAAGAAATTGGGATTTTCCAGTGTCATGTTTATCGACCTGCGAGAGAGAGAGAGAGAGAGAGAGAGAGAGAGAGAGAGAGAGAGAGAGAGAGAGAGAGATAGATCTTGCCTTTACTGAGGAACGTGAAAGCTTTATTCTATTGTTATGTTATTTTTTTCTTCAGGGGAACACCAGGGTTGACCGATTTAAACCGAATGGTTTAGACTAAAAAAATTATTTTTCTTTTAGTTTATGTTTTTTCTTGTTTTTATTAAATATTTGTTGTTGTTTTTTGCTACTTGCAGATGGTTTTAATAATTTATTGTAGATTTGGAAAACGCATATGACAGGGTGAACAGAAACGCATTACAAGTGTATGGGGTGGGAGGAAGGTTATTAAATGCAGTAAAAGCATTTTATGAGAGCAGCAGGACAACAGTAAGAGTAAATGGAAAAGAAAGTGAAACATGTGAAATAAATGTGCATGTTAGGGATGCGTTATGTCACCGTGGTTGTTCAATATAGACAAGTATATGAACTATTATACACTGGTGGAAGTAGTGATAATAAGCTACAGACATCTTAAATACTCATTATAAGCGAGCCAAGTTGTTCAGTACAACTGGTGACTTCTTCTGTTTATGGTTGGGTTCTCTGAGCCTCTGATTCTAATGTGTTCAGATCATGTATTACATGGGTCCAGGGAAGTCTCTCTCTCTCTCTCTCTCTCTCTCTCTCTCTCTCTCTCTCTCTCTCTCTCTCTCCAACCGTACTTAAATTATTATTTCTAAACTTTCAACTGTAAAAGTAGAATGTTTTTCTTTTCCCGTGCATTAGGATAAACTTAAACTTGGTTTTTGCCTTTAAGCATGTAGGATAAGTCTGGATGACTGATCAACGCAAGTGTTTATCAGATTTGGCCTTTGTACAGTAATTTTGGGGAAGGAAAAGAGTATAAATGAATGTTAAATCATCCTGAATAGAATAGGACAAAGTTATAAACAGGGCTACAAATACTTAAAACTTATTAAAACCAAGATAATAGCATAAAAACCAAGTTTTTTAGGGGCTTTATAAGCCAATGGCTTTTGCCAAACAGGCAACAAACCATAGTCCTCTGCGGTAAGGATGGGTAGCCGTTGGGAGTGTACTGCTGGGGAAGTGAAGCTCAGGTGTCCTGTTGGGGGGAGGGGGGGGCCTTGAACTGCTAGGAATGAGGAAGCTTTGTATTCGCTCCTGAGAGAAAAGAGACACTCTGGTCCCCGATATACCACTTGGAAACACCATCGAGTACACACACACACACACACAGTAATAACATGAGTGTTACACCCGACCAAAGCATCTTGACTGATATTGTAAATAAGTTTGAACTACACGCCAACACTTACCATAACTACACACCTTATAATTCTTCAGTGTCAGCTTCTTAAGTATCCGGCAAGAGCCACGAGTTAGTACCTCCGGATCTTAAAAACAATATTTCCCCATTTCTGAGAACAGTTCATGATTGTTGAGGAGACTTTAGTAATTGAGTATTGAGCCGGTCGAATTACAGTTGGCCTCCGTCGGGTGGTAATAACAGCCTCAGCCAGACACTCGTGTTCCTGGCGTATTTCTCTCTCCAATTAGTCCTTATTACAGTCACCACCACGAAAAATGCGAAACTAATTCAAGAATCCATCAGCTAAGTTTTGTCGCTATCACACCAAAAGTTTGTCGTAATTATTATGGGGGGTTATTGTGAGTCACGAACGTCTTCACTTCCAGCACGTCAACCTATGATTTGCATGCATGATCCTTCTTTGCAGGTCAAGTCACGCTACTGTCGCTTTCATTACATTTTGCAAGTCAGGTCACGCTGTCGTTTCCATTATGACTTGGAGGTCAGGTCACGTTGTCATTTTCATAATTGTTAGGAAGTCAGGTCACACTGTCGCTTTCATTATTACCAGGAGGTCAGGTCACACTGTCGCTTTCATTATTACCAGGAGGTCAGGTCACACTGTCGCTTTCATTATTACCAGGAGGTCAGGTCACACTGTCGCTTTCATTATTACCAGGAGGTCAGGTCACACTGTTGCTTTCATTATTACCAGGAGGTCAGGTCACACTGTCGCTTTCATTATTTCCAGGAGGTCAAGTCACACTGTCGCTTTCATTATTACCAAGAGGTCAAGTCACACTGTCGCTTTCATCATTACCAGGAGGTCAGGTCACACTGTCACTTTCATCTTTACCAGGAGGTCAGGTCACAGTGTCACTGTCATCATTATCAGGGCATCAGGTCACACTGTCACTTTCATCATTACCAGGAGGTCAGGTCACAGTGTCACTTTCATCATTATCAGGGGGTCAGGTCACACCGTTGCTTTCATTATACGTTTCAAGTCACTCGTCTTCCTGGACCTCAAAGGAACCCCAGCCACCACCTGCATAACCTTGAGCGAGGTCACTTCTCCTTCACGTCCCTGTAGTTAGGTCAGCATTTCTTGCCAAGATTTATGACCCTCTGGGCGAGTGATAAAGAAGACAGGAGTTTGGACCTTTAGAATTATGTAATAAAAATATGATAAATGTGGTGTTGGCTGGAGAAGGATGGACTCTTGTATTATTTATTGCGTGTGTAGTCCTTCAAGGGGGATTTATTTTACTGACTTTATTTACTTTTAAAGAAGATAATGTATGTAGTAGTAATGCAATAATCATGGAGAAGACAGATGGTCGTAAATTTGACTAATGGAACAGTTGATAGCGCTATATCATTGTACGTACATCATCTCCCAGTGTGAAGTGTTATGCGTAAAATTTATCCAACGAGATGGAATATTTTCTATCCTTAAATTACTTAATATAAGAGAAAAACAATTGTACCATCTTACGTCAATGAATGATTTTAAGAAGTGAGACTGTTGGTTGTTGTCTTTCGACTATTACTGTTTTCTGAATAAAGTTTCGTAAATTACTAACAAAAATAAGATTTTCTATTGTATTTTGAGGTGTTTCAAGGGAATATGACCTTCATTTCCGTTGCAAATGAGCCTTTGTGAAGATATGAACCCCCTCCCCAATTACCAACAAAACTGATTGCACGAAGTGGGTTGGGTTTTGTAGAAACCTTCCCTTAATTAACAGATGCTAGAGGATATTGTGATGCTACTGGTCGGAGGAAGTGGTGGAACATAGTGTTGTGATCGTTGTAGGTAATATTGTAGGTAATGTTCCTTCTTATTGCCAGCACGAAGCACCAAACTCTTGATATCCTTCCACAATAGTTCTATATTTTGAACTTCACAGAGATTGACAGAATATCATGGGCCGTAAAAAATGTCAATGGCAGCGTCTTCGTTTTCAAATCCACAATGAATGGTTTGCCAAGCTGAGATAGAACACCCATGATGAAAGAAGCTATCTTCCGACTTGCCAGCTAAAATTCAAATCCCTGAGGATGCACAAGAGTATTTACGTGACAACGCTGATTGGCGGGACATAGATGTACGTTATTGATTAAAAACTAACATATATACTGTAAACTGTATGTAGAATTTTGCTTACATATTTATAAAGTCTTAGATCACACACTATGCCCAGTTAAATAATATCAAAACAATTAAGAAATTTTGCAGCAGACGTACCCTTAGCCGTGAGATGCTTATGTTTCACAAACTAGAAGGAGAGAGAGAAACTCTTAGTCTTTAAGATACGAGAATGTTTTTCAGATAGTCATATGGACCGACTGATACAAAAGGTATATTACCTCTTTTGAGTCAACTTTATTCGAGGTTTATGAAACAGTGATGAGACGCGTCACACCCCATAAAAACAAGAGACTGTCGCAAGCCTTAGCAGGAAAGTTTTACATATTATCAAGATATGATATAATTTACCACTTACCTGGGTCGTACTTTGGCCCCAGGATTTTAAGAACAAATTGGCGTTGGTGTGATGAGGAAGGAGAGTTTAATGAGGTATTCCTCGAGGGTTATGCTCTCTGACCTAACAGAGGAGTAAGGCCAGCCATCGAGAAATTTTGAGCCAAGACGAAATTTTTTCAAGGCTAAGTATCCGTTGTGAAGCCTGACTCTGGAAGGTAGATATTTGACTGTCAGGGAAGAGGAAGACGAAACACGCGAGTGGTTTACGGGTTCTTGCGGCTGCCAGCAATGTATTCCAGGCACGCACGCCAATAACCTGGACGGATTCCAAGCTGGAAGTCATTTGTGGAAATCGAACCGGGGTGCATTTATGAGGCAGTGGTTCCCATGGCAAAGTGCATGCGGATATTTCGATGGTATTATATGTGGAGGCTTCGGGTGGGTTGGTGGCCACTCAGGCGTTCTGACGGCGGGATAAGAGCAGAAGTCGAGCATCAGCGACGCGCCTCAGCCTCCACCTGGCAAATCTTTGTCCCACAAACAAACAATGCAGTCATAAAGACTCAATATACCACGAGTGCACTTGGGGTGCGAATCTCCCAGACGATGTACCTGCATTTTCTCACTTTTCTTCTACATTTCTATATTTTTTCTTATTTTTTTTCAAATCGTTAGAACCAATGGTTCACTTTGCTGGTTCAGTTATGTCGTACTTTATGTCTTCTGTCTCTTAGTATAAGTTTCTTCGAGCATGATTCAAGATGGCTTTAGCGCCTTCCAAAGTCCTGTGATGAACTGTGATGAACAAGACTCGAGAACTAAATAATGATACACGATTACATAAATATTTTACCTCTACCTCGTGTGTCAAGTGAAGAATGATCGTGTATCATCCTGTCTATAAAACTTGAAGAACGGTGCATAAACCTCCACAACAAGAATATAAGATAACACACTCATTTACTAACACATCATTCACGGGTTCTCAACTAGGTGTGTGAGAGAGGTCAAGGTCATCTGATATTCAAACATGTTTAAGTTAAGTAAACCAGTCATAATGAAGCTACTTATGTCATTATGGCCCGCACTGCGACTCTAGAGGCTAAGAACATAAATCAGTCTTATAAAGTAACTTAAAAAACAGACGGAAAACTTCTATAAATATGCTATAAAACGATAATTTCAGTCATTAAGAGAAACAAACTACAACTGCAGATATTTCCCGTTGCCTTTTATTATAACTGTTTCACTCCCTCTCAGCTAGAATGGTTCTGATAGGACAAACTTGGCTCTCAAATTGGCCAGGTCGCCCCACCACCCGCCGCGCCCCAACAAATTCCAGGAGGCCATAACTCTGGTGAATGAAGACAGAAGGAGCTGGTTATCGAGCCCGTCTTGAAGCCTCGTGATGTAGTACTTAATTTACATACAGACTTATTATAATCAGTTAAATATATTTTCCATATGTTTATTTACTTACATTCATTTGCAAGTTTATATATACTGTATATATATTTGTTTTCGAATTGGATCGTCTTCACCACTAAATGCCCACTAATCAATATCAACATCAAAATGTATTTAATATTATAACACAGTCCAACAGGTTCTCCGGGCGTCAAGGATATAACACTGTGAGCGAGGCATCAACCCCTGGGAGGGTGGATTATTATTATCAGGCACACTTTAAAATACTAAAGCTGACCTAGCCTCACATCCCCGTATATGCATCACAATCATCGGTAATCCCTCCAAAAATAATATAAACAATATCGGTAATCCCTCCAAAAATAATATAAACAATAAAAAACATACTGTCCTTTCGCTCTAGAAAAAAAAAACACTGAAAAAATAAATAAAATGTTTTATTCTGTCAATATTTCGCTGAGTCAATATTTGGCGAGGTAGTGTCCGCTAAGGTGACACTCCACCAACGCTGGCTAGTCGCGTCAATTACATGGTCGGGTTCATTTTGAATGTGAGTTTATTAAAAATTGAGCTGTTGTAATGGACATCAAAGGATATATTCATTTCAGATCGTTAGTCGAAATTCACTACATTTCGATAAAGAGGATTTGATACCAACACACACACACACATACATGTATAAATATATGTACAGTACTTGGTTATTTTTGGATAATATTCTTTTAAAGAGAGACACATCCCATGAACCAAAATGGCGGGTCAGGAAAAAATCGTTTTAATTTAAATGTACACACACACACACACACACACACACACACACACACACACACGCAGTCTCCAAAACTGGGCCACCAACAACCATGTCACCATCAACCATACCAAGACCATGGTTATGCACATCAACCTCTCCTCCGACATTGTCCCACCTCCTTCCATTACTCTAGGTCCGAACACACTCCAGGTTTTAGATTCCACGAAGCTCCTCGGCGTCACCATAGACAACAAACTAAATTGGAAACCACACGTCAGTGAAGTTATCAAATCCTCCAGTTTCGTCTCCACCTCCTCCGCCGACTCAAGTCCCTCGGGTTCCCACACGAGCTCCTCAGTGTTTACACAACATTCATACTTCCAAGCTCACCTATGCCTCCCCCACCTGGTCTTCCTCCTAAATGCCACACAACGTAAACCTAGAAAAAAGTGCAAAGAGGGCATGGTTATTCTCTCCCCTTCCTACTCCACATCACAGAAGCGCTCAACACACTGACCTTTCGACTCTCACTGACCATCACCACGACCTCATCTGCAAATTTGGTAGAAGCTTCTACACCATCCTCGACACCGGCTCCTACTACCACCTGAGATCCCTAGTCCGAGAATTGCTGTTCGACACCACAATCGCATCCAGCCCATACGTGCCGAACTGATCGCTATAAGAACAGCCCAGTCCCAACCATTGTAAAAATTATCAAACTTGTAATAAACCAGTGTATTCACTCCCAGTAAACACTACTCCTTGCACTGTCACTATGTTGAAATGAACTGTAGTTTGACTTTTTCCCCATCTACAGGTAGTTATTATATGTCTTATTTGTGTCACTTATGTTACTTGTATATTATTTGTAATTCGAAACCGATTCCCCAAATATGTAACTGTATATTTTCAGCCTTCTGGCTGCCAAGCTCTTTCAATAAACCGTTAATTATTATTATTATTTATTATTACACACACACACACACACTGTTTCTTGGAGATATATTTGTTTTAAAACCTCTTTGTATGTGAATTTCTTTAAACACAGCATCTGGGCTCCAAAAGGTTAGGTGCACGAAAATGGGGCAATTAATATAGAGCCCTTGTTTAAAAACTGGGTGGACGATAAAAAAAGGGATTGGTGTTCTAAAATACAAGGTGGGTGCTCTAAAATACAAGGTGGGTGCTCTAAAATACAAGGTGGGTGCTCTAAAGTACAAGGTGGGTGCTCTAAAATACAAGGTGGGTGCTCTAAAATAAAGTGGGTGCTCTAAAATACAAAGGTGGGTGCTCTAAAGTACAAGGTGGGTGCTCTAAAGTACAAGGTGGGTGCTCTAAAGTACAAGGTGGGTGCTCTAAAGTACAAGGTGGGTCTCTAAAATACAAGGTGGGTGCTCTAAAGTACAAGGTGGGTGCTCTAAAATACAAGGTGGGTGCTCTAAAGTACAAGGTGGGTGCTCTAAAATACAAGGTAAGTGCTCTAAAATACAAGGTGGGTGCTCTAAAGTACAAGGTGGGTGCTCTAAATACAAGGTGGGTGCTCCTAAATACAAGGTGGGTGCTCTAAAATACAAGGTGGGTGCTCTAAAATACAAGGTGGGTTCTCTAAAATACAAGGTGGGTGCTCTAAAATACAAGGTGGGTGCTCTAAAATACAAGGTGGGTGCTCTAAATACAAAGGTGGGTGCTCTAAAATACAAGGTGGGTGCTCTAAAATTGTAGTTGGATGAGTTAGAGGAAATTGTATTTTTATGACCAATATCCATCTATCCATCTATCTATCCATCCATCTACCTATCCATCCACCTACCTATCCATCCATCTACCTATCCATCCATCTACCTATCCATCCATCTACCTATCCATCCATCTACTTATCAATCCATCTACCTATCCATCCATCTACCTATCCATCCACCTACCTATCCATCCATCTACCTATCTATCCACCTACCTATCCATCCATCTACCTATCCATCCATCTATCTATCCATCACACTATCCATCCATCTACCTATCCATCCACCTACCTATCCATCTACCTATCCATCCATCTACCTATCCATCCATCTACCTATCCATCACCACCTATCCATCCATCTACCTATCCATCCATCTACCTATCCATCCATCTACCTATCCATCCATCTACCTATCAATCCATCTACCTATCCATCCATCTACCTATCCATCCACCTACCTATCCATCCATCTACCTATCTATCCACCTACCTATCCATCCATCTACCTATCCATCCATCTATCTATCCATCACCTACCTATCCATCCATCTACCTATCCATCCACCTACCTATCCATCTACCTATCCATCCATCTACCTATCCATCCATCTATCCATCCACCTACCTATCCATCTACCTATCCATCCATCTACCTATCCATCCACCTACCTATCCATCCATCTACCTATCCATCCATCTACCTATCCATCCATCCTACCTATCCATCCACCTACCTATCCATCCATCCATCTACCTATCCATCCATCTACCTATCCATCCACCTACCTATCCATCCACCTACCTATCCATCCATCTACCTATCCATCATACCTATCCATCCGCTTACCTATCCATCCATCTACTTATCCATCCATCTACCTATCCATCCATCCAGGTATCCATCCATCCACGTATGTATTCAACCACGTATCTATCCATCTAGCTGAGCGTCGAGTCCCCGTGCTACTGTTTTCTGTGACGCCTCAATACTAGATGGTTGAGGTGACGAACGCACCCTCGACATGACCAGCAGAGATACTCAGACAAACCAAACCTAACCTAACCTAACCTAACCTAACCTAACCTAACCTAACCTAACCTAACCTAACCTAACCAAACCTAACCTAACCAAACCAAACCTAACCAAACCTAACCTATGTTTGATATGGTTAGGTGGGGCTCTCGACCAATCAACGCCTGAATGACTTCTCTTCACACCCACACAACCAGAAAAGACCTTGGGTGTCCTGACATGATGGGAGACTATTAAGTGAATTCAGAATAAAGACGTAACGAGATATGTTGAGGGGTGGGGGGGTTAGTTGAGGAAGAGAGAGATCTATTCATTACACTATTCATACAAGTTTACTTAGATTCACCTTCACGTAGACAAATGAACAGAAAAAAGGCCAATTATTGTATGCCTTTCCAACTCATGTGAATTATATATCAAGGAACATATAGTATGGATAATAAGCATTTATCTCATCACTTGAAAGCTTAAAACCTTCAAAACAACCTGAAGTAATATGTATAAAAAATAAAATTAAATAACCACCCAATACTCAGAATTAGTGTTCAGTCTTCCCTACATTTCCCTCGTAATAAAACTGGGGTGAGATATCTAAAAGTTTTTGAGGATCAATGAAAATTTTAATAACATTTTTCACCTGGTGTCGTTTGTGAGTTATAAAGGCGGGAGTTTGGTTTATGGAGAGTCAAGTACGGTAGAAGTATTAAACACTTCAACACTTCTGCCCCATATACTACACTTCTTCGACGGCTTCTTCGTTTATTGAAGTGGGGGAGGTGGGGAGGTAAGATGGGAGGAGGAGATAGTATGGGAGGAAGAGGAGGGAAGAGGAGGAATATTTTAGAGAGGATGGAGGGTGAGATTTCGGAGAAGAGGGAGAGAAGGAGGAACGAAAGGAGAGTAAATTTCGGAAGGGAGGAACAGATTTCGGGCAGGGAAGGAGGAAGTAAACCATTCCATAAAGGAGGGAGAGAGGGAGTCTATACAAAACACCAGTCCTTCAGTAACATAATTTCCACCACTAACGCAGACACTGACCATGGAAGCTGCCCGGGTGTAGCATGTGCACACGACTGGGGAGGGAAACTCTTAGACCGGTGTTGATGCTGCGTAAAAGGTGACGTGAGGAGGATTATAAACGCATTAATATGAAGGACAACACTCATAGATCTTCACCATGGAGGACATTCATCTTGAGGATATGAGGGACTGAGTTCTTAAAACTCTGACGCCAAGAAATTTACTGACGCATCAAGATTTCAGTGATATATTCATATTTTCTAACTGATATGTATACTCTTAAGGAAAGGAAGTGGTTCTCCACATATACACTACATCAACTCGTGCTGGTCTGCCATTGCAATGAAGATACAAATAAAAGACCATATTTTCCTAAATGGTAACTTTGAATACGAAGACAGGGATAGGACCACTCCCGTGTACGTTCCCACCTGGATTACTGCACGCCAGCAAGATGGCCCCATCTACGACAATACATTAGAAAAAATGAAACTCCGGATGACTAGGATCATCGCTGAAATACTATAAGACACCTTGAATATCCCTTTGGGCTAAAGGATTTGAGAGCTACAACTCCTCGAACAAGACACGACAAGACAGATCTCACGAGAGACATTTAAAATCCTGAACAAAATCGAAAACATAAACCCCGACCATTTCTTCAAGCTGTTGAATGTCAGAGAAACGAGAAGTCATCGATTCGAGTTGGCCAAGTTCGTCATGCAGAATAGATACAATAAGTTTATTTCTTCACTTCCTCACCTGTAGAAGCCTATAACGGATGTAAGGACAATGCTCTCGGACAAGAAGATCAAGAAGAATAAGAAGACCCTTTACCAACCACGGCATCCTTCCCCCGACAAGACTTACATTTCATTTATCCGCTCTTAAATGTTTTCTAACGCTCTATTGTCGCTGCCTTCCACTTCCCCAGTGTGTACTCACTAAGGCAACCCCCAATTATTTTTCAATATTCGTGTCTCCTGGCACAAGCAGCTGGAGAAGGCTCCAATTTATGTAGCATCCAAAACAACATGCAAATATCACTCGACAAATGTTGCAGGCGCCGCAGCTGTGTGTCAGACACAAGTATGCGTGAGGGAGCACGCTAACAGATGTGTTAACGCAAGAATCTTCATCTTGTTCTGGGTGCAGGAGTAGGCACAGGTATTATGTGTATATAGCATTGAAATTTACTGTAGGAGATAAAACACAGAAAGTGATGTCACTGTAGTGCTCTTATTTTCCTGTTTTATTTTTAGTTTCTACAGCGGGATTTCAGTGTTAGGATTTATGTGATATTACATAAATTGTTCGGGTGTATGAAGTAAAGTTAAGTTTAGTTGAAGTGAAGTTAAGTTAATTGAAGAGAGCTTACGTTAAATGAGATTAGGTTAGGTAAAGTTATTTTAGTTAAAGCTAGCTTAGCTTAGTAAGTAATACGAGTCTTAAAACAGTAGAATATCACATATTCTCAGCAAAACTATCATCATTTTAAGCACTTTTGAGCTATTATTCCCAGTAACTCATTTCCACTCTGCTTGTTGTATTTTACGTTGTACCTACACGCGCCAGGTCCCTGTCAGCAATTAAAGTGACAACACATCGTTTACTCTTTTAAATCACACTTTAAAAACGTCAGGTTCCAATTGCATTTTTTTTTTTACTGTATTAATGTGTGATATAATCTTCATGTCTCCCTGATGTGTATGTGTGTGAGGAAAGAGCATACAGTACTTGCTCCAAACCTTGTGTCCTTCTTTCCGTAATTCCGCCTTTCAGTCATTCTGTCCGTAGTTTCACCCAAAACAATTTTATTACCAGGACTGAGTATTAGATATCCACCATTGACCAGTGATGACCTTGTATACTTGGATTACCTTACATAGCTGACTGTATTTCCATTATCACAAACCCAGATGTGTAGTTTGCTTTTGTTTAATATCTTGTGTATTAGGTTATTTCTATCACTTGTTATATCATAAACTCAAATCCCCTAAGAAAACTACGTACAACACCCCTTCATTTCTCTCTCCTGAACTCTCTCCTATACCGTACTAATTTATTCTCTCACAGTAAACAAACAATATATATTTCTTCCTATGTATATCATGGAAAATGTCTATTTTGTAATTTATTAAAAGTCATCCTCTTGATCTGACCGTCAACCACACCATATTGTCTTCTAAGTCCCTTGTACTGTGAGTTCCTCGCAATCTCATCAAAAACTCGTATTTTTGCTTTCTTCCGTTCTTACTTATTTCCAGCCACATGACAGATATCTTGAATAAAGACGAAAGCTAAGGTGCTCCGTTGTTTCCCTTTTCCGTGTGATTTTATATAAATATATATATATATATATATATATATATATATATATATATATATATATATATATATATATATATATATATATATATATATATATATATATATATATATCGAATACATAATAATATTCCCATTCTCATTTCACTTCAAACGTTAACCTTAACTCTTCCAATTTCATTATTTGTGTCTGATACGTAAAGAGGATTCAACTATCGAGTAGGATCTTTTAATGTCTCTCTCAAAACCTCCGGTGCCAATAAACACACCACCTTTACATCTCAAACCTTCACCTTATTTACCCAATTAAGCCTTACGAGCTTGGTATCTTAAATGAAAGGTAACAAAGCCGCTTTATCCGTGTGAGAGTAAAGATCTTGTTGTTTTTCTATGAACCAACCTTACCACTTGGAACATTTGAAGCATCTCAGCAGCTTGAGTGATGTTATGACAGGTGTTATACTTCCTTTCAGGTTTATAGATACACAACAGGAGGGGCGAGCAGTATTAGGATGGTCCAGGTAAGCCGACGGAATAATGGTCCACAACTCACCTATAACTGCTCGGAATTACTCCACAGTCGGGCCAGAAATTGTCTCCTAAATTGCGTCAACGTAATTGTGGTGGTGGAGGTGGTGGAGGTGGTGGTGGTGTGTGTGTGTGTGTGTGTGTGTGTTTCCATCACTGGCCAGCACACACAGATAACACCTTGTTGACACATACTGTCACCCACTGCACCAGCCCTCACCCACCACTGTACCAACCCTCACCCACCACTGTACCTGCCCTCACCCACCACTGTACCAGCCCTCACCCACCACTGTACCTGCCCCCACCCACCACTGTACCTGCCCTCACCCACCACTGTACCTGCCCTCACCCACCACTCTGCACCTGCCCCACCCACCACTGCACCAGCCCCACCCACCACTGTACCGCCTCACCCACCACTGTACCTGCCCCACCCACCACTGTACCTGCCCTCACCCACCACTGTACCTGCCCCACCCACCACTGTACCTGCCTCACCCACCACTGTACCTGCCCTCACCCACCACTGTACCAGCCCTCACCCACCACTGTACCAGCCTCACCCACCACTGTATCAACCTCACACACCACTGTACCTGCCCTCACCCACCATCTGTACCAGCCCTCACCCACCACTGTACCAGCCCTCACCCACCACTGTACCAGCCCCTGCCCACCACTGTACCAGCCCTCACCCACCACCGCACCAGCCCTCACCCACCATCCTGTACCAGCCCTCACCCACCATCTGTACCAGCCCTCACCCACCACTGTACCTGCCCTCACCCACCACTGCACCTGCCCTCACCCACCACTGTACCTGCCCTCACCCACCACTGTACCTGCCCTCACCCACCACTGTACCCCTGCCCTCACCCACCACTGTACCTGCCCCACCCACCACACTGCACCTGCCCTCACCCACCACTGTACCTGCCCTCACCCACCACTGTACCTGCCCTCACCCACCACTGTACCCCCTCACCCACCACTTGCACCTGCCCTCACCCACCACTGTACCAGCCCTCACCCACCACTGTTCAACCTCACACACCACTGTACCAGCCCCACCCACCACTTGCCTGCCCTCACCCACCACTGTACCTGCCCCACCCACCACTGTACCTGCCCTCACCCACCACTGTACCTGCCTCACCCCACCACTGTACCCAGCCCTCACCCACCACTGTACCAGCCCCTGCCCACCACTGCACCAGCCCCACCCACCACTGTACCAGCCCCCACCCACCATCTGTACCAGCCCCCACCCACCACTGTACCTGCCCTCACCCACCACTGTGCCAGCCCTCACCCACCACTGTACCTGCCCCCACCCACCACTGTACCTGCCCTCACCCACCACTGTACCTGCCCTCACCCACCACTGTACCTGCCCTCACCCACCACTGTACCTGCCCTCACCCACCACTGTACCTGCCCTCACCCACCACTGTACCTGCCCCCACCCACCACTGCACCTGCCCCACCCACCACTGTACCTGCCCCCACCCACCACTGTACCAGCCCTCACCCACCACTGTACCTGCCCCTCACCCACCACTGCACCAGCCCTCACCCACCACTGTATCAACCCTCACCCACCACTGTACCAGCCCTCACCCACCATCTGTACCAGCCCCTCACCCACCACTGTATCAACCTCACACACCACTGTACCTGCCCCCACCCACCATCTGTACCCAGCCCTCACCCACCACTGTATCAACCCTCACCCACCACTGTACCAGCCTCACCCACCACTGCACAACCCCACCCACCACTGTACCAGCCCTCACCCACCATCTGTACCAGCCCTCACCCACCACTGTATCAACCTCACCCACCACTGCACCAGCCCTCACCCACCATCTGTTCCAGCCCTCACCCACCACTGTACCAACCCTCACCCACCACTGTACCAGCCCTCACCACCATCTGTACCAGCCCTCACCCACCACTGTACCAGCCCTCACCCACCACTGTACCAGCCCTCACCCACCATCTGTACCAGCCCTCACCCACCACTGTACCAGCCCCTCACCCACCACTGTACCAACCCCACCCACCACTGTACCAACCCTCACACCCACCACTGCACGCAGCCTCACCCACCACTGTACCAGCCCTCACCCACCACTGTACCAGCCCCCACCCACCACTGTACCAACCCTCACCCACCACTGTACCAGCCCTCACCCACCATCTGTACCCAGCCCTCACCACCATCTGTACCAACCCTCACCCACTACTGTACCAGCCCTCACCCACCACTGTACCAGCCCTCACCCACCACTGTACCAGCCCTCACCCACCACTGTACCAACCCTCACCCACCACTGTACCAGCCCTCACCCACTACTGTACCAACCCTCACCCACCACTGTACCAGCCCTCACCCACCATCTGTACCAGCCCTCACCCACCACTGTACCAACCCTCACCCACCACTGTACCAACCTCACCCACCACTGTACCAGCCTCACCCACCACTGTACCAGCCCTCACCCACCACTGTACCAACCCTCACCCACCACTGTACCAGCCCTCACCCACTACTGTACCAACCCTCACCCACCACTGTACCAGCGCTCACCCACCATCTGTACCAGCCTCACCCACCATCTGTACCAGCCCTCACCCACCACTGTATCAACCCTCACCCACCACTGTACCAACCCTCACCCACCACTGTACCAGCCCTCACCCACCACTGTACCAACCCTCACCCACCACTGTACCAGCGCTCACCCACCATCTGTACCAGCCCTCACCCACCATCTGTACCAACTCTCACCCACTACTGTACCTGCCCTTACCCCCGGGTGTTGGTCATACGACGTTCACGGTTTTTTAGTTGGGTTAAGATCTAACCTGAGTTATTTATTAGTAGTGGGAGTGTATATGGACTGGGGCCATTGGGATAGGGGCCTCTAGGAATGAGGACCATTAATTTGGAAGCATTAGGAAAGGTACTATTAGGACTGGAAGGGCCATGAGAACTGGGGCCTCTAGGAGTGGGCACCTAATCTTCAGGATAAAATTAAGTTAGTCCCCAGGTTTGGTGTCCAGCTATTCACGAATTACTTCCGAACATTTTCTGGTTGACATGAAAAACACCTGATCACCTCAGACGAAACACGTACACTTATCTGGCTGCCCCTTCACACACAAACATCTCTCCCTCCCTTTCTCCAGTACGAGACCCACCAATAACGACCACAATAAAACATGTAAACTAGCGCTGCACTCCTCTTGAACGACCGACTGAGAACCGAGGCAGTAACGCGCCCATTGGTTTATATTTACCAATAAAAATGTGTTAAGGGATTCGTTCACTGGTCTCAAAACCCGAAAGTTGCCGCGATGTCTTGAACCCTTCTGACAACCTGGACGTGAGGCAACAAGTTTCAATCAAACTCGCTCTCATATACGAACGAGAAAAGAGGTTCAACAAACAAGAGAGGAGGCGAGTTGATATCAGAGTGAGTGAGATGACGATGACAGGGAGGTTCATGGATCGAATCCCCTACGAGAGGAGCAACTTAGTTTCGATATTTGGATTACTTCACAACAGAACCACCGTCATGCATGCGAACATATATATATATAAAATCCCACACAAATATATGCATGAATTATCATTATCTTCACTAACATTAGTGAATTAAAAAACAAATTAGAAAAACTATGGACATAACTGAGTACAGTATATACCCTTAAGCAACTCCATACTGATCAACCTAACATTTTTTGTGGAGTCTGCAGAGTTCCCATAACTCACAAAAGGTAGTATGCAAATTAGATCACAACATTCACTATTTGACATTTAACTTTGCAAACTGAATTGATTTACTTAAAATTTCAGAAGTTAGAATTATTTTTAGTTCAGTGGCTGGAGAAAAAAACTGTTTTATAAATACGTCTGTTGTTTTTTTACCTGTACATAAAAAATTACGTGAGCACCATAAATTACCTGGTGTGAAGACGGTTGTCCACACACACACATACACACACACACTCCCTTCCCACAAAACACCCCCAGTCACACACCCCCTCCCACAAAACCTTTTACAATCACACATCCCTTCCCACAAAACCTTCCACAGTCACACACCCTCCCACAACCCCCCCACAGCCCACACCTCCCACAAACCTCCCACAGCTTCCACACCTCCCCACAAAACCCCACAGTCACACACCCTCCCACAACCCCCACAGTCACACACCTTCCCACAGTCATACACCCTCCCAAAATCCCCTGTGGCAGTCACACACCCTCCCACAAACCTCCTACACAGTCACACACCCTCCCACAAACCTCCCACAGTCACAGCACACACCCTCCCACAACCCCCATAGCCCACACACCCACCCCACAAACCTCCCCACAGTCACACACCTCTCCCACAAAAACCTCCTGCTACAGTCACACACCCTCTCCCCACAAAACCTCCCATAGGTCACACACCCTCCCCACAACCCCCACAGCCACACACCTCCCACAAAAACCTCCCCACAGTCATACACATCCTCCTCCCACAAACCTCCCCACACCTCCGGCTAACCCCACAGTCACACGCCTCCCACAACATTCCTGGTTAGCCACACACCCCCTCCCACAAACTCCCCACAGTCACACACCCTCCCACAAAATCCTCCCACAGTCACACACCTCTCCCACAAACCTCCCATATCACACCCTCCACAAAACCTCCCACAGTCACACACCCCCTCCCACAAAACCTCCCACAGTCACACACCTCTCACCTCACCCGGGAGTAAGTTGCCATCGATCACTATTCAACTCCTTTATTAACTAACCAAAATCCCCCTCTGAATTTCATCCAATCCCACTGAACTGTAACTATATATGTGGTTCTCTTTGAAAGATTTAAATGAACTGAGTGAATGGTTCATATACCGCTGATCGAGAGTTACTGGACTGTGAAAAGTATTGTGGCACATGACTAGATTCGAGGCATGGGCGTTGTGCATGATCACTCTGTCATGACGTAATCGTATACTTTATTGTCATGATATGAAACTAATTAAAATAGCAATTTCCCTTTGGTCATAAGTATATTCCTTAAACACACGAGTATTCTGCAAAATTTTTACAACATCTCTCTCTCTCTCTCTCACAATAACACACGCACACGCACGCACACACAGTTGGCGAGAGTGGATCAAGAAATACGTCAACCTCGGGTACCCCGTTCTCAAATACGCTCATATTTCTTGGGTTTTCCTAAGGGATTCGTGAGTCATCAATACTTGAGAGGAGAATTTGAACCGCCCCCTTTGATGCCTCGCTCAGGTGTTGCTCCACTTGTTGCCTGTGGAAATGGTGGTGCCAATCATGACTTACTCGGGAGGAGATAAGGTGTAACACTAGAGGAGTAGGAGGAGGTGAAGGAGAGAGAGGAGAAGTAAGAGGAGAAAGAGTGTTATGAGAGGGTGGGGGAGTAGGAGGAGGTGAAGGAGAGAGAGGAGAAGTAAGAGGAGAAAGAGT
>NW_024711973.1:230000-360000 GCF_018991925.1 Homarus americanus | reverse complement strand
TTCAGGTTTGTCTTAAGACTATCCTTATACCTTTTCAGTGGCTCACCAGCTTTACGTTTACTATTCATTAGGTGACTGTAAAGTAGCTGCTTTGCCAGTCTACTGTCGCCCATGCGGGTAATATGGCCAGTCCAGCGTAGTTGCTCGTGGATAATGGTAACCTCGATGTTCCTACAGTTGGTGTCAGCAAGAATACTGGCAATTGTTCTCTTGTCTTCCCAAAGAACTCGAAGGATGGAACGTAGACTACGTTTGTAAAATTTGTCAAGTGCCTTGAGGTGCCTCCTGTATGTGATCAATGTCTCACTGCCATTTAGCAGGGTGGGGAGGACCATCGCTCGATATACGTGCACGGAGTCTGCCAAAGGCTTGAGAAACACATCTGATCCGAAGCTGAATCTCTTCATCGATGTCCGCGGTAGAGGACAGGTGGGAGAGGAGATACCTAAAGTGGGTAACATTAGAGATGGTAGTACCGTTAAGCTGAATGGAGGGTGGAGGTGTTTCTCAACCAGGGGCAGGCTGAAAGAGAATCTGAGTCTTACGTAGCTAAAACAACTATCTGTGCATACATTGTGGGAAACAATATGAGACCATGGACGATAAATTTTGGTATATGAAGGTTGTCACTAATCACACGTAAAGTTTCGGGAGCATATCGACCCCCACGTGCACAGATAGTTGTTTTAGCTACTGTACATTCACCTCAAGGCCGAAGTGTGTTTACACATTTGCGTAGGTATTCAGGATCTCCCGTAGATCGCGTACATTGTGAGCGACAAGGGTGAGCTCGTCTGCATACTGAAGTTCAGTAATGGAAGCTGCTGACACCCTTGTTCCTGAATGGAGTCATCTTATGTTGAAAAGACCCTTTATCCGTTACTCGATGTCCACCCTGCCGGCTAAATTGGTACTGGCTTGAATAAGGAAGACAGCCAAGAAAATGTAAAAAAGATTTGGTGCCAGTACACACCCTTGTTTAACCCCTATTTGGATGGGGAAGAACTCAGACTGGGTGCCATTGTGCAGGACACTGCCGTTCATGCCATCACGGAGTGTCCTCACAATGACGATTTAATTTTGGTGGGCAGCAAAAACGGCTGAGGGTCCACCTGAGGATTTCCTAGTTGACCGAGTAGAAGGACTTGGTTAGGTCGATGAAAGCCAAGTACAGGTCACGACACTATTCTTTGCAATTTTCCTGTATCTGCAGAGCAGAAAAGATCAAGTCAGTGGTGCCACAAGATGGTCTAAACTTCTAAAGCAAGACTGAGATTCTGGGAGGAAGTTTTCCGCCTCAGGAAGAATTCTGTTTAGGAGGACTCGGACGATAATCTTGCCAGCGACGGACAGCAACGAGATCTTGCGGCCGTTGCCACAGTCCGACTGGTCTCCCTTGTTCTTATAAATATTGACCATAGAGGCGTCTTTAAGAGCTTGGGGGATTTCCTACTTTTCCATATATTCTCCAGGAGAAAGTGGAGACGGCTGGTAAGCAGAGGTCCTCCTGCTTTATACACCTCGGCTGGAATTCCATCAAAACCCTGGGGCCTTGTTATTTTCCATCTGTTTGATGGCAGTAGCTACCTCATCAAGGGATGAGGGATAGCTGAAGGTGGTCAGCTCTGGGTGCTGAGGGACCTGCTGGGTAGTCAGGACATCCACATCGGTGTTTCGGTTGAGAAGTGAATGGTAGTGCTCTTTCCAGCGCTGAAAGTTACCATCGTATGAGCGGAGGGGCTGTGCCACGAGTGATTGGCTCATTGAATGTTTTAGTGAAAATTAAAAATTCGTGCATCTTGTGCTGATCTACATTTTTTTGTGTTTCATATGCTATATTTTAAACCAGTAGTTCTTTAGATTGCGAAGTTCGCACTGAGCAGCTGCTTTCTTCTTGTGGAAAGTATCAGCTTTGGTCCGAGACTGAGGGGCGTTCTGCCAGTCAGTTAAAGCAGCACGTTTATCATCGACGAGTACATTGATTGCCGGGTCATTTTCATCAAACCAGTCCTGGTGTATTCTTTCGATTTGGCCGAGGGTCTCTGTCGAGTTTTTTCATGATAGTGTCGAGAATATCCCATTCGGCAATGGGATTTGGGTTGTTTTTTGATGGTTTGTTTGTCATCCCATGTTTGAGCTGCTCTCTGAAAGCATGTGCTACCACTAGATCCTCCAAACGCTTAGTGTTTAACCTCTTCTGGAGGCTTGCTGCCTTCTTCGTTTTGGACGCAACGTGAATTGGTAGCTTGACTCTGACAAGCCGAAGATCAGTGTCACAGGGGTCTGAGCCACGCATGGCTTGGGTGATGAGGACATCTCGGCGATCTCTTTCTCTGACAATGATGTAGTCAATGAGATGCCAGTGTTGGATCGTCTGTGTTGCCACGAACCCTTGAACCTGTCGGCCTGCCTAAACAAGGTGTGATAGTGAGGTTGTGTGCAGCACACTTGCTGAGGAGGAGTAGGCCGTTGGGATTACACTTCCCTAGTCAGTTTCTCCCTATGGTTCCCTGCCAAATGTCAGCATGTCTGCCATCTCTAGCATTGCAGTTACCAAGAAGCACAACATCATCTTTTCTGGGGACAGAGGTTAGGACTCTTTCGAGGTCAGCATAAAAGGCCTACTTGATGTCATCCTCTGCATCCAATTTTCGGGCGTATGCACCGATGAAAAGGCATGACGTGAGTGATTCAGTGGGACTCAGAGCGTCATGAGGCGCTCATTGGTCCCAATATGCATTTCAGTTAGCCTGTGTAGGAGGCATTGGCGGAGGGCAAAGCCAGCTCCATAACTGTGGCTATCTCCGCATCATTTCTTACCCTTTCAGAAGAGGGTATAACCAGACCCCTCGTTCTGTGAGTTGACCTTCTTCTGGGAGCCGGGACTCACTAATGGCTGCTATGTCGATGTTATACCTAGCCAGCTTTTTTGCCACAAGGGCAGTTCTTCTTTCAGGCCGCTCATTTGTGCCAGTATCCAGAAGGGTCGTGGCATTCCATGTAGCTACCATAAGAGGTTGTGTAGTTTTGTTTTGTTTGGATCTATGATTTTGATTGTGTTTTCGACCGCATAAAGATGACCTTACTGGGTGCAATTGCCCAGTCAGTTTTTTATTTTTTTTTTAGGCAGGCTATGTTTAGGGCGCCTTTCCTAGCCCCCTCTGGGGTGAGCAGAGTGGCTCCCCGAAAGGGCTGCTGAGTCACACAGGTAGGACCGGAAAGCACTCCTGCCTAGATCCCAGTGGGTCATCTTATCTGTGCCGCCCATATGCAGAGTTGTGACGAAAGAATCCCGCAGTCATCACCGTCTGTCCCCGTCGCCACTCGTCCTTCGCCATAGGACTTTTCTGGGGTATAGGAGTTTTGATGATGATGAGGGGCATGATGAACTGGATGATGGCTGTGCGTGAGTTGATTTATGTGGTGAAGCAGGAGCGCAGGCTGCAACCACACATCTTGGCTCCCTCTTTTCCTGATCGAGTGGTGCTAGGTGTTGCAACGACTGGGGAGAGGGAGAGTTGCATCGGACTGCCGATAGCCTAGTTTGTTGGGTTTCGCCTTAGTAGCCTGTCCATCATGCATTGCCTTCGTCCGCAGGTGTTGTCGTTGGGTTTCCATGGTGGTCATCTCTTCCGCCTATACTGCCGTTGGGGTCTTGCTGGAGCTCTGTAAGCATGTCTGCCTGATGCGGGGCTCCACTGCAGGTTTTTCGTTCGGGGTCTACTCCCATAGCCTTATACCTACCAAGGTTAATCCGCAAGACAGCGGGGCAAATAGTTAGTAGCGCCAGAACATGTCCACATGCCAGTGGGCCTATGCGCCGTCCCTCTGGGGCCCACGGCTACTCCTAGATCCTCTGCTGGTCTAGCCTGGGCCCACGAGGCACCCAGTTACCGTGTGTTGCCACGAGGAGGCACAGCAGGAGTCTTGATGGTGGAGAGAATGTGTACTGGCAGGGGAAGATTTATATAAGTTTCTTCTCTGTTCGCCACAAGGGCTAGCCAGAGTTTGTAGCTGAAAGCGAGAGGGAGCAACCAGTGCTAGCACCTTAACACTAACGTAATGCTGCCACATTAGACGCATTTCACCACCCTGCGTGCGAACACACACACAGTCAAAGATTATAGACGGACAGACAGACAACTATATAGTATCAGAGCAAAACAGACATGCAGTTAGAGTTACATAAGCAGACAAGAGTCACAGAAGCATACAGTCACCAGTCACAAGGGCACACAATTAAGACAGAGACAGTCACAAAGGCATCCAGTTAACCAAATCAGTCCTGCAATAAACTCACACGGCTAGGTCACAATCGGACAGACAGTCAGAGGAACTATACAGTCTGACACGTAAAATAATATTAAGTAAGAGACAACGAAACAAGTGTCAAAACTACGTAGCCAGACAGACACTTTAAGACAGAGACAGTTAGACTCGCTCCCAGGCAGTCAAGGGAGAGGAAAACAAAACAGGGTGTAAAGGATGTCATTCTTGGGTCTTCAGAGAGCGACTGGGAGTAACTTCACTATCTGATGAACACCGGTTGAGTGATCCTTAGTGTGTGTGTCTGTGGACCGGGAGCAGTGGCGTGGAGTGTGTCTGCGGACCGGGAGGACTCACTCTTCACCCACTGAGTGCCTCTTGAAAGGCAGTCATCCTTCAGGTGCCTAAGTGGACCGGGAGGCCTGGCACTTCACGCTCAAGAGGCAAGACTCAAACATTGTGTGTGAGAGAGAGAGAGAGAGAGAGAGAGAGAGAGAGAGAGAGAGAGAGAGAGAGAACAGGACAAAGAGGGAGAGCCAACACGACAGGCGATACAGAGAAAGAGTGCCAATGGGACAGGGAGAGAGAGAGAAAGAGTGCCAATGGGACAGGGAGAGAGAGAGAGAGTGCCAACAGGACGGATATTTTATACCTGCTACTGGAGTACCTGATCTTCAATGAGTCCTGAAAGGGAAGGGGAGGTTAGAGGGGAATAGGAAGGGACGTAGGGAGAAAAAATTAAAGATGAGGAAGAGAAGGAGTAAGAGAGGATGGGAAACGAATTGGGTAGGGGGAAAAGAGAAGGGACGGGAGGCAAAAAGGAAGGGCAAGAAGGAGCAAGACATACGAACAGGAAATGAAGAAGTAGGTGGAAGCAAAAAAGGAAGAAGAAGAAGAAGAAGAAGAAGAAGAAAGAAAAAGGCTCAGGAAAGGAAGAAGAAGAATTAGTACAAGACAGGACAAAGAAGAAGAACTTAAAGGAAGAAAATGAAGTAGTTGATAAAGGAAGAAGAATTTGATGAATGAGAAGAAAAAGTAATAAGTGGAGGACAGGAAGATGTAAGTGGAGGAGGAAGAATAATTAGCATAAGAGAAGAGGAGGAAAAAGAATTAGATAGATGAGAGAGAGAGAGAGAGGGATATAAGGCTCGTCAAAGAGGGAGAGTTCCTTGGTGCCAACTTTGTCTGTTTCACCAAGAGTTTTTTAATTTCATGGAGTTACTTCCTCCCCAACTCATTAAAAGGATACGCTTAAATAGACCTTACCACGGCAATGTCTGTCTCTCTCTGTCTCTCTCTGTCTCTTGCTATATTCCGTTCCTTACTCAATCTGTCTCTCACTTAATGATTCTGTCTCTCACCCGCTCATTCTATCTAACTTAATCATTCTGCCTTTCACCCACTCATTATGTCTCGCAATCATTCTGTCACTCATTTTACTCATTTTGTCTCTCACCCGTTCTGTCACTTACTCATTCTGTCTCGCACCCATTCTGCCTCTCACTCATACTCTCTTTCTCATTCTCTCTCACTCATTCTGTCCCTCACTCATATTGTCTCACTCATTGTCTATAACCCATTTGCACTCACATAAACTCAAGACTCACCTTAGGAACATAGCAAGATGTCACCTCCCCTTACCTGAGTTTACCTGCTGGGTGTTAATCTACCATGATAGAGCCTTAAGGGATGTGTTTGTATGAATGAGTGACGTATTACTAGGTTGGTGATGTAGTAATCTATATGGTTGTTTACGCTCTTCTATGATGCTGCTGTTGTGAAGGTGAGTTTTAGCTTTAAGTGATTGTTTTTTATATATATACACGCACGCACGCACACACACATAGAACAATAATATATATATATATATTTATAATCTAAAACGTTAAAATAATCTCAAAAGAGAAGAGTAAATAGTAACAAATTCTCAACTACCTCAACACGTAATTTATCTTCATACCTCAGGTGCGTCTTGGACTCAGGTGATCAGGTATTGTTAACCAGAGTCGGTCTGTCGAACTGTGTGGTAAAGGAGAAGATGAGGAAGTGAAGGGAAGTGGCAGCACAGATCTTGGGCTCAGAAAAGAGGAGAAAAAATTCTTTGATCTGCCAGGTGGGTAAGAGATAAATTTACAGAGGAATCTTACCTGGAATGGGAAGAAACTTGAAAGGGATTATACTGTCTGTTTTTTGGTTTTTTTAGCAGGTTGAGGTATAAGATGATGGTAAGAGTTGTGATACGACAGCTGATTATAATGTGGGTGTGTGTGTGTGTGTGTGTGTGTGTGTGTGTGTGTGTCGGCGACCTGTGGTGTAATGGTCAGCATTCTCGCCTAGCAAGCGAGAGGACCCGGGTTCGATCCCGGGCAGGGTAAAACTATGGGCAAGTTTCTTTACGCCATTTGCCTCTGTCTAACCAGTAGTAATTGGGAACCTGGATGTTAATCGATTTGCGTATCGTATTCCGGGGTAATGGTTAGCCAGTGGTGTTGGCAAGTTGTCCGGTCTTCTCGGACTATTCCTTGACACTGGGTCATGCAGCCCGTTAACTTAGGGTGTGGTTGTTGTGTTGGCGACAGCTTCTACACTTTAAACAAATTCACGCCTAGGTGACCCTTGGGCCGGCCATCCTTGTTACACGACGGGCAACCATTATTATGATATATATATATATATATATATATATATATATATATATATATATATATATATATATATATATATATATATATATAATAATAATAATAATAATAATAATTAACGGTTTATTAAGATAACATGGCAGTCCGAAGGCTGAAAATACAATTAACAGAGATGATAAGTTACATATGGTGGAATCGGGAAGTGGATCACTTGATTGACAAAAGCTTTCAATACGAAAACATAAGAAACATACAATCAACATATAGATGTGTGTATATGTGCGTGTGGAGGGGGGGGGGAGGTGATGATGACACCGAGTCTGTACAGGTAATAGGTGAATGTTGACTAGATTTTTTCTATTACTCAAGGGATGAAGACAATTTAAGAAAGTTCCGTGGAGACGATCAGTATACTGTAGATAATTAAGAGTCTATATATAAGGCAGAACCCCACAGTATTGGAAGACCTTAATAACCCGACAGGTATTGTGTGTGTGTGTGTGTGTGTGTGAGAGAGAGAGAGAGAGAGAGAGAGAGAGAGAGAGAGAGTCAACACACAAGAGACAAAGAGACAGGTTAGTGCTCCCATCAGACGAAATTAAAGACAAGAGAAACAAAAAACCAGGACAAAAATTAAAAGATATTTGAAAGACACCATCAGAGGAGACAGTGATATAGGGTGAAGGACCACAGCCTCCCCGCAAAAAAAAAATTAAAAATAAATACCTGTAAAAGAAAAATATTTTCTATTTACATCTCTGGATTATATATATATTATCTTCAGCAAAAAGACGATCGTTTGAAATGAAGGTGTGGTTTTTTTTTTCTGTATAAAAGATGTGAAAAAATTATACTTGGTTTATGAAATTTTATACGATCAAAAGAAAGTAAAATAGAAATTCCTTATATCGTTCGGTAATACTCAACTCGCTCCTGTTATCTATGACCTGCAGACCACTCCAGACATGGGGCGGTAACCGAAGCCAGCCATTTAATACGTCATGAAGTCAAAGCCTAGACTTTACAAGGCTTCATGAAACCTTAACACCATTGCTTATATTATACTGTATTGCCTTATATGTTGATGAGAATACAGTAAGTTTTTGAGATAAACCGACTGTATTTTAAGCAGATTGTTCCTGGGGTAGGTTTTAACTCTCCCAATAGATTGAAAAATATTGCTTTTAGTAGCAATTTATGTTCATAAATTAGATTTTATTCACCAGCATTCATTTTATTCGTTCATTTATCCGTTAAGATATTCAATCATTTTATTCGTTCTTCATCGTCATTCATTTTAATCATTCATCTCATTCATTCAATAATTAATTTACTAATTTTGTTCATTATTCATAAAAATAACTAATGCAACAAATCCACTGAATATACATGGTAACATAATTATAAACACAATACTTTACAATTGCTATTCACAGAGAAGCATTGATAACGAATCATCTTAAGAATTTCAATAGCACTGTCTGTCAGCCAACAATACCCGCGGCTGAGGAACCTTGTCCCAGGTTCAGGTCAGGTCGCGTGAAAATAGAACAAGAGAAAGAGGGAGGACTGGGTGTGACGTCACTGAGGTTGTTGCATGCATCTGGGCTTCCTTAGCAGGTCAGGTCTTTGTGGATCGTGGGAACAAATTTCACGGATCAGCTCAGCTTCGAAACCGAAGCCATGTCTCTGGCTTCGAAGTCGAAGCTTTTAGAGAGTTTCGAAGCCAAGGCCCCCTCTCCCCCCCGCAAAAAAAAAACGGCTTCAGCTACATGTCTGTACCATTTCATGGATTTTTGCTTCTTGTTGCGTCAGAAATTGGCGGATGACGATTAACAAAGTTTCTGGAACGCCTGAAGATTAGACACCCTTAGCTTATTTCACCGGATGATTAAACACACAAATGTTAACCTAACCAAACCGGATCCCCTACGTAGCGTTAGGGGTGTTTAATCATTTAGCGAAATAATCTGGGGTGTCTATCTGAAGGGGATCAAAGTTTTAACTAACGTGACTAATGCTGCTGCGTTGATGAGAAGACTGTGGCAAGAATTAGATGATCAAAACCTTGCTGGCAAAATTAAACACACACACACAAACAATACTACTACTACTACTACTACTACTACTACTACTACTACTACTACTTTGCTGTCACTCGGAATCGACTATGACGATGATCCAGCTATGATACAATGATATGAGTTATTGATTTTGTCATCTAGGCTGGTGAGTTTTGAGGTGACTAAAGAAGCCGATACGGGACCCGCAGGTTCGTCCACTTTCGTTGCACATGTGGAGGGCTACATCTAGTGCGGGAGGGTCGATGGCAGCGTGTTTCCGACGTTGGCGCTTGTCTGCCTCGGTTTGCAGTTGGGCTAACTCTGAAGCATCGACACCTTCTCGTGCGGTGCTCCTCCAAGCATTACGATGTGGAGTAATTGACTCCCAGGTGAGGGGGGTCAATTTGGCACTTTCAGGTTTGTCCTAACGCTATCCTTAAACCTTTTCAATTGCCTGCCGACGTTACAGTCACTATTCGTTAGGTGACTGTAAAGTAGCTGCTTTGCCAATCTACTGTCGTCCATGCGGGTAACATGACCAGTCTAACGTAGCTTTTCATGGATAATGGTAGCCTCGATGCTCCTACAGTTGGTGTCAGCAAGAATACTGGCATTTGTTCTCTTGTCTTCCCAGCGAACCCGGAGGATGGAACGTAGACTACGTTGGTGAAAGTTTTCAAGTGTGTGACCCATGTTTCACTGCCATATAGCAGGGTGGAAAGAACCATTGCTCGATATACGTGCAACTTTGTAGATAATTTCAGCTCCCTATATATATATATAAATATATATACATATATATATATATGCATAAATATATATAGATATATATATATATATATATATATATATATATATATATATATATATATATATATATATATATATATATATATATATATATATATATATATATATATATATATATATATATATATATATATATATATATATATATATATATATACTTCATGTAGATCCACAATGAAAACGTGGATAAGATAAATCTTGATAAAATCACACATTGTTTCCCTTTTCCCGTTATTTTATCAACATATATACATACATACATACATACATACATACATACATACATACATACATACATACATACATACATACATACATACATACATACATACATACATACATACATATATATTGTTGACTGCCACGCCACTTACAAGCATGAGATGTACTGTACGTGGCTTTACCAACATCAGAACATTTCCTCTTAACATGTATCGTGTGTCTTTCCGGTAACAGGCAGAGGCTGGACGTGGGCTTGCCAACAGGAACTAATTTCCCCATAATTCGCCAGTGGTAAGTCGCCTGGGTAACAGGCAACCTGAAACTTGTCGCGGATGGACATGAGCTTTACCAACAGCGGCAAAATGATTTCGCTGTTGAGAGGACGTTGGAACAAGAGGAGGATTGTGGACATGGATTGCAGTCGTCGAGCGTCGAGGATTAGCGTGTGTAAGTCGCGAGGGTATCAGCTGTGTGTGGGTGATGGTGGTGGTGGTGGTGGTGCAGCTGTGTGTGTTGGTGTGTGGTGATGGTGGTGGTGGTGCAGCTGTGTGTGTGGGTGTTGGTGGCTGGTGGCGTAGTGTGTGTGTGTGGGTGATGGTGGTGGTGGTGGTGCAGCGCTGTGTGTGTGGGTGTGGGTGGTTGATGGTGTAGTTGTGTGTGTGGGTGATGGTGGTGGTAGTGCAGCTGTGGGTGTTCGGTGTGTAGTTATGTGTGTGGGTGTTGGAGGTGCTGGTGTGTGTGAGTGTGTGGGTGTTGGTGGGGGTGTAGTTGTGGTGTGGGTGTTGGTGGGTGTAGTTGTGTGTGTGGTGTTGGTGGAGGTGTAGTTGTGTGTGTGGGTGTTGGTGGGTGTAGTTGTGTGTGTGGGTGTTGGAGGTGCTGTGTAGTAGTGAGTGTGGGTGTTGGAGGTGCTGGTGTAATTGTGGGTGTGGGTGTGGTGTGTGTGGGTGTTGGTGTAGTTGTGTGTGTGTAGGTGTTGTGTGTGGGTGTTGGAGGTGCTGGTGTAGTTGTGGGTGTTGGAGGCGCTGGTGTAGTTGTATGCGTGGGTGTTGAGGCGCTGGTGTAGTTGTTGGGTGTTGGAGGCGCTGGTGTAGTTGTGGGTGTTGAGCGCTGGGTTAGTTGTGTTGAGGCGCTGGTGTAGTTGTGGGTGTTGGAGGCGCTGGTGTAGTTGTGTGTGTGGTGCTGGTGGGGTGTAGTAGTGTGCGTGGGTGTTGGAGGCGCTGGTGTAGTTGTGTGTGTGGTGTTGAGCGCTGGTGTAGTTATGGGTGTTGGAGGCGCTGGTGTAGTTGTGGGTGTTGGAGGCGCTGGTGTAGTTGTGGGTGTTGGTGGAGGTGTAGTTGTGTGCGTGGGGTGGGCGCTGGTGTAGTTATGGGTGTTAGTGGCGCTGGTGTAGTTGTGGATGTTGGAGGCGCTGGTGTAGTTGTGTGTGTGGGTGTTGGTGTGGTGAGTGTTGCGTGGTGTTGGAGGCGCTGGTAGTTGAGGTGTTGGAGGCGCTAGTGGTGGGTGTTAGGCTGGTGTGTTGTGGGTGTGGTGGAGGTGCATAGTGTGCGTGGTGTTGAGGCGCTGGGGTGGTTGTGTTGCGTGTTATTTGGTGTGGTTGTGGGTGTTGAAGCCCTGGTGTAGTTACGGGTGTTGGGAAGCTGTTGTTCCATTGGAAAGCGCTGGTGTTGGAGATGTTAGCAGTGTGGGTGGGTGGTGGAGTGTTGTAGTGTGTGTGGGTGTTGGTGGTGTTGTAGTTGTTGTGGGCTGCCTCCTCCGTCAAATGCCAGACTCCCGATGACAAATCAATAACTCTCTCAATCTCTTGTAAGCGTCAGAAGTCATCAAGGTAAAATATATTAAATAATATATCCGGTAAAAATAGATAATTAATGGAAGGGTTATTGTTCTCCCAGGAGGCTACCACCAGCAGACGGGCCTCTCGGTTTCTTCTCTAATCCCCTTCCCTGCTCTGTCTACTTCCATCTCCTCCTCCCTCTCCCCATTTCACTGTCCCCCTCCTCTGTCTGCCCTTCTCTGGCTCCTTCCCTCCCTCTTTCTCTTCTTCTGAAGGGAGGGGAGGGAGGAGAGAGGACCCCAAAATTGGAAAAAAAAAGATATACAGTAAATGGTACGGAAATAACATAACATAATCAATGTGTGTGTGTGTGTGTGTGTGTGTGTGTGTTTTCGTGCGTGTGTGTGTGTGTGTGTGTGTGTGTGTTTTCGTGCGTGCGTGCGTTCATGTTTTCGTGCGCACATGCATGAGTTAGTTAACAAGTGAAACTCGGGGATTAAGTTTTAATCAGTAACTGAGTTTTTTGTTCCCCACAGTAAACTTTCAGTATACTGTATATCTTTGGAGACTGAACCTAATTAAACTTAAACCAATTAAACCCAACTAAAACTTATTTAAACTTTATGAAAGCAAATTATAAGTAAATATTAAAGGCGAGGAAACACTATTATTATTATTATTATTATTATTATTATTATTATTATTATTATTATTATTATTATGTATTAGATATTGCATTATTATTATTATTATTATTATTATTATTATTATTTCATTGTCGCCCGGTATCAGTCAACTTAGACTAGGAATGTCAAATAACGTATTGGGTAAAAAATATTCACCAAATATTTTTTCACGCACATACGTACTCTCAAACTATTGTGAATTTTAAGTTTAAATTATATCTTTTATTATTTGTCTGTAGACTAAAGACCACACAATAACGCAGCTCGTCCTCTTAATCCTTTTGTGACGTATAAATTGATGAAGGAGTTAGGATAGTTCAGGTCAGGGATCAACAGCACGATGATAATCTCACATTATTATACAGCCAACGAGGTCACGTTGTTCATGTACAGTCTCGTTCAAGATTCTTCGAACACTAATGGAGACAGCTGGCAACTTAAGGCCGTTTGTTTACTATAGTACGTAATACAATATAACACGAAACAACAAAGCCCAACTATTAAGTTAAGCAACGGAGAAGTAAGTAATCAATCACCGATCACTTTTACATTTATTCATAAATTTTACTACGTACTAAAGTAAGCAAACGGCGATGAGTTGCCAGCTGTCTCCAGCAGTGTTCGAAGAATCTTGAACGAGACTGTACCATACAACCATCAACCCGACCACGTCACGTATAGTTACATAGCACGTAGGTGGTATACTTAGACATGAAGCAGCCAAAGAAGCCACGTATTGTACTGTACCTAGCATGCAGTCGACTTTTATATTACAATTAACAAACAGATTATATTGTTGATCTTGTCCTCGATTATCAAGTCACTTATCGGTTACGACACAACAGACTGAAGCCCTAAAGTAACACTATATGACCCATCCACCCATATTATTGTGGCGAAGACTAAGATGAAAATAACATGAGTTTGGGTGAGTTCAGTACGTGTGAGGAAAACATGATGAAAGGTCGGTAGTGATATAGGAAGTGAGTGAAGAATGTGATACTGGTCGTTCATGAGGTTATTGTTGATTATGAAGGAAATATGTGATGTTTCTGTCATCTTTTAATACAGTAGATGCATGAAGAGGCGGCAGACAGTAATCACAACAATTCTATTCAAATTTAAACAAGAAAACATTTATATAAAAACAGAAGTGTAAGTCAAGGCTTTGTGGACCAATGTGTGTGACGATATCATAATAATGTTTTATTTGTCAGGTTTATGATGGTATATGTCAGGGAACAAGTGTCATATGTCAGCTGTCATAGATGCCCTGGATAAGTTAAGGAGAGATGGCATGCATCAGCAGTCATGTCAAAAATGAATAAATGTCATATAATCAGCCGTCATGCTTGAGCTGAATAAGTTAAAGTATAGGTATCATGTATCAGCCGTCATGTCTAACCTCAGTCATTCAAGATTAACAAATGTCGGATCAACTTAAGATTAACCCAGGCCCCCCCCCAAGCTAATGACACCTGATGAACAATCACCCTAACGCCACCTGGGGGAGGGGGCTGGGATCGGTTAGGTTAGGTTAGGTTAGGATTTAGGTTTGAGTTTAGGTTACGTTACCATAAGGATGGTTACTCATATAAAATAAACTAGAGACTAATCTACAGGTGATCCACAAATGTCACCAAAGCACATCCCTCAGTAACCTGGACAGATCAGTCAGTGTGTTGCATGTTCCTATATAAGAATAGAAACTCGTGACGTCAATATAAGCCAAGCTCTAAGAGGCAGTAAAAGCATAGTTTGATGAGTCTGAGATATGTTTCATTTTTACCTTCAACACAGGTAAGAGATAAGAATGTGTACAGTATTTACTGAACTTAAAAACTCTTTATGGAAATGCAACTCTCTCTCTCTCTCTCTCTCTCTCTCTCTCTCTCTCTCTCTCATTCCTATTAACTTCTTCCCTATCCCCATTAACCCCTTACATTTCCACAAACCTCCTTCATTCCCATTCCTAAAAACCCCTCCCATTCTTAAAAACCCCTCCCCTATTCCGAAAACCCTCACCCCAATTCCAAAAAAACGTCTCCCATTCCTATTTAAATGTATAACCAGACAATATCTACACCTGCCATTTACGTCATTCTTCTAATAACTGGTAAAATATTGTATTAATCCACAACTAACGAAGAGAATTAAAACACAAATTCGGGAGCTGCAAAGTGTGGGATTTGAGACGGTGGTTGACACGTTGTTTTTGTACACTTAGGGATATGTCGTTGTTAGTTAACTTATTATATGCGAATTATATGTAATTTCCCTCAAAGTTGTATCTTATAGAAGACTTTAAGGACAATTAACCTTAAGGACTAAGTTGTTGGTGAAGAACTAGATCATTCTGACTCGTCTATACAGTAATACACAAAGGTTTTCAGCAGTGAGAGAGAGAGAGAGAGAGAGAGAGAGAGAGAGTGTGTGTGTGTATGTCACTTACTACCAGGTGTCACTGTTTCACCAGATAACCAGGTGTGAGTTAGTGAATGTTTACGTGATGGTTGGTGACTGACTTGTCGTAGTAATGTGCGATTGTATAGTTGGAAGTGAAACACATTCCGGTTTATGCTGTATCTTACTTACTGGGTCAAGTCATCTTATTCAAGGGGTTAATAATCGTACAAGAAGTTATGGTATCTAACTCGCTGTGTCAAGTCATCGTCCTAAAAGAGGTTAAGGAGATAATAAGGTGTCGTTACGTGAGAGCATCAGCATGGTAGTACTAGATGTCCAGCGGTCTCCGGGTGACAAATTCAATGTTTCTTATGAATTTCTTAAAAGATGTTCACCGTCTGAAAGTTGCATCATCATAAAATATTCTTCCCTTAACACGATGTGAACTAAACTCACATAAACCCTCTTTCTGGTATAATATCGTTGGCGACACAGTGATGCGACATTACGTTCACCATGGCAATAGACCTGTTAACTGTAACCTATCTATAGACGACACAACACCTCAACAAACACCAAGAAAACACGGGTATAAATCAGTTGGTGTTATAGCGTGTAATCCCCGGCTATTATACGCGTGTGCACATCACAACACGTAGTAACACGTCAGTAAACGTCAGTAATTAACGTGAGATTCATCTGGGTAGTTGAGGAGCGAGGCGAGAAAGGAGAGGAGGGGAATACTGATAATACTTGCAAGTTATAAAGGCGTAGCACCACCACCACCCTTGACCGCCCCTACAGCAGGAGGCCACAAAGCTCACTATCACACTTCCATTACCACGGGCTTCTGCACCTTCCACTAATCACTACCAGACCTGCTGCTAACCTGCCACGCTCACCTGTTATATACGAGTTAGAGCCACGTATATAACCTAGGCAGCGACAGTCACGTGTGTAATTGTCACATATATAGCCTTAACGGGGAGACGCTTGGCCGCACGGGTTAACTTGGTGCGTCAACTCGAGTAAACAACCTGGGGAATTCAGTGGCGGTGCGACGTCATCCACACCTTAACATGACACGGTGTTAATTGCCAATTACCCCACTGTAAAGGTTATATTCCGGTGGCCCCAGCTGATGGAAATAAGGATTTTTGAGGTCCGAATTCAGTGTCATGCTTGAAGTAAACGCACAACGATACAGTGCACAGGAATGAAATGGACAGAGATATAGAGGAAGATATATTTCTGCCCAAAACATAAGATTTCGTTTCCTTTTGTATACAGTAGTGATTTAGTCATGCATAAAGACTATTGGATGTGCACAAAGGGGTGTTTCCCCTGCATCATAACCTCCAAACATTCGACAAATCCTGCTTTAAATACCTTCAATCTTTGGCAAGGGAACGACGCCTCAGTGAATAATTTTGCCAATAACGCTCATATAATTTCCCCCGCGTCATGTAATACTCAAAAAAAAAAACACTATTGGGATCAACAATGATAAACTAATGCAACACATCTCCAGCCTTCAGTCCCAGCACGTGACTTACTGGTGACCTCTGACCCCTGGAAAATGGTCAAAACTAATTACAGTATATCATTGTTAAATGCCTGTGCAAAGTTATATAACAAGTCCTCAGCTTAATTAAATAAAAAAATTAAATAAATAAATAAATAAAATAAAATACAAATAAAATAAATACCACAGGGAGAAATTAGACAAGTGTCGCTGTCAGATCTAGTCACTAAGGCGTCGTTCCCTTTACCAGAGACTGAAGATATTAGTGACAGGAAGACTTGAACTGATGAAGGTTATATGAAAGCGCTAATCCGAGATAAGAATAATCAATTGTTTTTATTGTTGTCATATTTACGATTTTTTGAAAAAGAAAAAGAAGAAGAACAAGAACAAGAAGAACACGAACAAGAACAAGAAGAAGACTTGAAGAAGAAGAAGACTTAAAAAAGAAGAAGACTAAGAAAAGAAGAAAACGACTTGAAGAAGAAGAAGAAGAATAAGACTTGAAGAAGACGAAGAAAACTTGAAGAAGAAGAAGAAGAAGAAGAAGAAGAAGAAGAAGAAGAAGAAGAAGAAGAAGACTAGAAGAAGAAGAAGAAGAAGAAGAAGAAGAAGAAGAAGAAGAAGAAGATTTAAAGAAGACTTGAAGACGAAGAAGACTAGACGAAGAAGAAGAAGAAGAAGACGAAGACGAAGAAGAAACTTAACAATGTATATATATATATTATATATGTCTTTACCAGCTCATATTACCCGTCTCTGTATCTTTCACTTCCACCTCGTAACACCTGCAAAACTTTCTTAATTAGTGTGATTACGGCGAGCTCATTATAAGAACTCTCTCTCTCTCTCTCTCTCTCTCTCTCTCTCTCTCTCTCTCTCTCATTGTGATTCTATATACATAACAATAATCATCCTGTCTCAGTCTATCACGTTTCCTCTTATATCTCACTCACTATCTTTAGTCTCTTGTCTTTCTCAATCTTCTCTTCTACTTTACCATCTTTCTTCTCTTCCCTTTCTTCTTATTTTATGTGTGTGTTGCATCTTTATCATATTCATTTTTTTTTAATTTCTCTCTCTGTTTTAACTATCTTTTTCTTCATTCCTAAAACATCTCTCTTCTTCTCCATTATTTCTCCTATTTAAGTTTTCTCTTTATTCGTATCTCTTTCTACCACTTATATTGTCTAGTTCTCTTTTCCATCCCGGTCTTATTCATTTTCTTCACTATCTCTCAGTTTCTTAAAGTAAAAATATCTCTTCTCCTTCTCTGTTCCTTCCTTTTATTCCTCCTTTCTTATTCCCATGAGAAAAAAAAATCTTCCTCCTTCTCGCTAATGCCCCTCATATCCTCCCTTTCCCATTCCCCTTTCCTACTCCATCTTCCTTCCCACTAATGCCACCTACCCCTCTCATTCCACCTCTCCCACCCACCTAACCCCTATCATTCCCCCCTTTCCCACCCCATCCTCCCTCCCATTAATGCCTTTCTCACCCACCTACCACTCTCATTCCCCCTCTCCCACCCACTTACCCGCTCTCCCACTCCCATCCCACCCCGTCAATTTTCACACTCCATATCCCTCTCCCAAAACAGTATCCGGTTGGTTGTTTTCTTCCTTAACCTTCCTGCTGTTTTCCGTTGCCGTCATCCACTTCCTTCTCCTCGTCCTCGTCATCCTCCTCCTCCTCCGTAAAGTTATCTCTCGTGTTTACATATAAAATATTATTGTTCAGCTAAGTCATATTTGTTCATGTTCCCCTAATCATTGTCATCACTTTTCATCCATTTCAATCTTCTCATCAGCAGTTTCCTCTCATTATCTGTTGTTTACGTGGCTTATATTATCACCGTCTTCTCTTTACTTCCCTATCGTCAAAAACTTTTTCTTTAGTGGCTCTCATCACCGTGATTTTTTTTTCCCCACTTATTATTATTCTCTTTATTTTCAGACATCAATATCGTCTTCGTTATTTTTTCCATTATCATTTTTGTCTTATAAATCTCCCATCATTATCTTTCCCATCCCATTGACATCTTTCCCAGGTATCTTATCAGCGTCTTTTTTTTTTCCCCACAATTCTCCATCATCATCTTCCTCCCAATTTCATCATCACAATGTTATATCCCCTCATACAACTATCATCAGTTCCATCCTTCTACCACTACCATCATCATCATCATCATCATCGTCTTCCCTCACTGTCTCGCATTACCCTCACAATTTGCATTCCATTATCCCCTTTCTGCTTTTTTCCCCCTTCCATCCTTATTCACCCGCCCCAAGTGTTGCTGGCCGCATGAATAAACTCACACCTCTTCCGTTTTTTTTGGGTTATGTTTTTACCAGTTTCATCATCAATTTCCCAGTATTTGCACCTCCTGGGCCACCACTCACTCCTGGCATGCACTGTACACAAGGAGGAGGAGAGGAAGCCAGTAATGTACCTAGACTCTGTGACTTAATCATTTCATATATAATACCCAACGTTGTGATTACATGTTAGCTAAGTGGCATTGTAATATACACCTTGTGGGATTGAAATATTTGAGAATAGTGAAATAGCGAGTGAATTCTTCCCCGGTTGCCATTCCCTTACCACTGAAGTTATTTCGGTCAGTTAAGTGTGAGAGAACTGTTCCCCCGGTTCGTTACCAGTCCCTAAAGTGGAAATTATTTAGGTCAGTTAAGTGCTGTGCCGGTGACCGCCTCTCATGTGTTGTGGGTCAATTCAAGGTTAATTGTGTTACAGTGAAGTTAAGGGGAGAATATAGAGTGAAGTTGAGACCTGGAGGTGTTCAACTCAGTCATAATCTACAGTGAATTAACCTTGTGAAGAAGACGTAAAAATTGATGAGATTTCAAATAAAAGAAATGTTAAACAAATATAGAAAACAAACGTAAGAACTAGACAAGAAAAAAGAGCTATGTATAAGAAGGTAAGTGACACGTTTTCGTAGATAGAAGCAAACGTATGTGGAGAACAAGACGGAAGAAAAGAGAGATGAAGGAATAAATGTTGATAAATTAGGCGATAACAGTAGATCAGGGAAAATAGTAGCTCAGGAATTGTTTATAAGGAATTTTTTTGAGTTCAATTTTGACCAGGTGGTTAAAAATACCCACGCTGGTCACTAACTCATTTAAAATAAAAAAAATAAAATTATCAAGGAATTTCGAGTTCGTATGAGAGTTTATGGGCCTCGAGTCACAGAGCCTCTACCAGTACTGATCGGCTTACATATTAAGAGTACAAACGAGGAGGAGGAGGGGGTGGAGGAGGAAGAAGAAGAAGAAAAAGAGGAAGATAAAGAGGAGGAGGAGGGGGAGAAAGAGGAGGAGGAGAACACTGTCTTAGATGTGCCCATAATTAAGTAATAAATAAGTAGTCATTCTTCACAACTCATATACTTGCAGCGTTTCCTGTCTATCCTCAACAAAGCTTAATGGAACACAGTGGCTCCTGGGAGAGGGTACATTTCCTGATGTCGAGATAAATTACTTTAGCCGAAATTAAAGAGAGTCTGAATTATACCAAAATGACAGCGAGAAACAAGACAAAATTATTTAAGAGAAGGAAGTAAAAAGATCAAATCTCTACAGATATTTTAAGTAATCGTGTCGAGCTAGAAACATTCTACACCTCAACTCGTTCAAGGTTTCCTTTGTCACATTACACTACCCACTACCAGGGATTATCTCATCTTGGGTGTTAAAATACAAGTTCAAAGGAATGGGGAATAAAAGCGTCATATTTGCGAAAATTAGCAACGCTCAGGTAATGATCTTACAGACGGAGCCAAGAGTTTGACAAGATGGCGAGGCGTAATGGTGCTTTTTTTTTTCTTTATATTTGACGAAAAAGTAAAGGGTACCATCTCACCGAACTAAAGCTTGCAAGAAAGAATTAAACTTGGTAGCCAAATTCTTGAGAAAAAAAGTATGGAGTGTAGCGTCCATACTTCCATTCAGTTATAAATTTCAGTTAAAAAAATGCACATAAAAAAACCCAGACATAAATGGAAAGCTTATTACAGTGCAAACGAAATCGGTCAATTTAAAACAAATTCAAATCTCTATAATGCTTTAAACTTGAACAGTTCAATGAATCATAAAACAGAATTGACATTTTCATGAGGATCAAGTTTCAGGGATTGATTCTGTCTTCTTTTTATTGAAATGATTCAGAAGCAAAATAATTTTCTAGTTCCACACCCCAGGAATATAAATTAACTCTTCACGTTATAATTACAGTAAGTTGTCAAATTTCCTTCACGCCTCCTCATGCTCTACCTTAAGATAAACTCTCGAGTTTCGTAATAAAAATAGATTACTCGAAAGAAAAAAAACATCTAATGAACACAAACGCCGGAACGGACATAATCTGACACAAATTGTTCAAACGAGTGAATCAAGTTAACAGCACATATCTCACACTATATTCGAATCGCATCTAATTCGAATCTTTCAAATTTTATCCTAGAGGGGAGACAGTTTCCCTCTCTCTAGAAAGACAGCGTCGTGTAACAGGTATTAGCTAAGCTGAGAAAATCATAATACCCACCTCGGCGTTACATATCGTCTGTCTCCGGACATTTTGCGCCACGATATGTCTGGTTCTAGCCTTGGTGTGAGAAGGCCGCCAATCTCCAAACTTTTAGGTTTAAAATTGAAGATTTCAACACAAAAAAAATCTTATTGGAGGCTCTACTCACTACTTAAAAATTATTGGAGGTAAACGTTAATTTCTATATCTCTCGCTCACTGATGGAAAAAACCAAGACAAGTCGGAAGTAAGACTCAAACAAACTCCTTGCCTTCCGTCTTAAATTTTTGAACGACGTTAAAAAGAACATCAGTAAAGTGTGGAAGTGGAAGAGTAAATGCACTTGTCATCGTAGTGGAGAGATATAGGACAAAAATATAAACAAAACCCAAGTTGACATTTCCTAGTAAAAATAACGACTTCATCTTACAATTTCTCGAAAAATCAACTTGGAGTAAATATTATATTCTACCTACACGCTTTATTTTCAGTATATAAACATAATAATGATTTATGCCACTGGAAAGCCGAGTGGTGGTTTTCACGTGTGGTATGCATAATTAGATTTAGTCGAGAGTCATTGAGTTGTCGATACAAGATTGAATTAACTATCTGTTTCAAAGGGAATGGTAAAACAAAAATACACGAAATATCTTAAAAAGAGAGAGATAGAGATTTGTCGTTTTGGTCCACGACTGCTGCTCTGGAATTGTTGTAAACATTTTGCCCGACCGACTGTTGAGGTCCACATCCCGACCGAGACGAAGACGAACATGGAACCTGATGATGATCTTGTTAAAGAGGAAAAATAATGCTATGACCGGGAAACAATTTACTTGGACTGGTTATTCCATGAAGTGTATAAGATCATAAGGGATAAATATCTTAATAATAAAAAAAGAAACCTGGTAGGAGATCTAATGATTTGTGAGGTGGTCATGCTGGGAGACACTGATGGTTGACTCCTTCAGTTCCACCTGTCACGGTATTGTAATATAATGTGTCTGACAGAAATGAGAATTTCTCCCAAGAATGAATCTAAACTCGGGTTGGGAGGAACACTTAAAGTTCGGACTACGTGAATGCCAAATACACCTATGTGAATAATTATAAAATATTTAAACAAGTTTTAAAGTCAATTTACGAGAGAAGAAATATACTTTTCTTGGCGATATATATAAAAAATACAAAGAAAAAACTTAAGTGAACATTTAAATTAATGCCATTTAGGTCTAATGATTCTGCTGACAAAGACAGACGAGATTTTTTAAGCTGAATAGAAGGCCATCTTAGATTTAGAGACTCCGTGTTTTTCAGGAGAAAGAATGATGCCTCACTAACTTATTATCCCTCTCTGTTATATCTTGAGTGGGAGGAGGAGGGGGGGGGACAACTAGAAAATGGAACCTAATTCGTAGTCACAGATAAATCCTTCCTCGTAACTCCTGATAGTCATCCAACACGAGGAACTACGCAATGAAAACTAACTTTTTGCCACACAAATGGCAGTTTTTTAAGGTGAGACGATTTTTTCCATGAGATTTCTATCCTGTGTTTGAGAAATAAAGATGGTGATGACAAATTAACATTATCTCGTGAACTCAATGCTTGAAATTAGAGGAGAAAGTTCTTACAGATCTGATAATTAAAATGACTCAGAAAAAGAACCAATATAATCAATGTCACTTAATCTGTGATTTAAAAATAGATTATCAATTCTAACATGAAATATCCATAAATGACATCACGGGTTAAAATAACAACTTCTCTTATGTCTTGTTAAAAATATAAGTAACGAGTTACAGACGACAACGAACTGTAACTCCAGGCATCTGCTGTATCACGGTCACTACCATTAACTATACCTTAAGAAGTATGTCCTGCAGAGTATATTGCAGTGCACACACACACACTACTACTACTACTACTACTACTACTACTACTACTACTACTACTACTACTTTGCTGTAACTCGGAATCGACTATGACGATCATCCAGCTATGATACAATGATATGAGTTATTAGGGATGTCACCTAGGATGGTGAGTTTAGAGGAGACAAAAGAGGCCGATCCGTGACCCGCAGGGTCGTCCATATTCGTTGCACATGTGAAGACCTGCATCTAATGCGGGAGGGGCGGTGGCAGTGTCTTTCCAGCGTTGGCGGTTGTCTGCCTCGGTTTGCAGTCGGACTAACTCGGAAGTATTGACACCTTCTCGTGTGGGGCTCCTACAAGTGCAACGATGTGGAGTAATCGACTCCCAGGCGTGGGGGTCGATTTGGCACTTTTTCAGGTTAGTCTTATGACTATCCTTTTACCTTTTCAATTGCCCGCCGGCGTTACGTTTACTATTCGTTAGGTGACTGTAAAGTAGCTGCTTTGACAGTCTACTGTCGTTCATGCGGGTAACATGGCCAGTCCAGCGTAGCTGTTCATGGACAATGCTCGATGCTCCTACAGTTGGTGTCGGCAAGAATACTGGCATTTGTTCTTTTGTCTTCCCAGCGAACTCGGAGGATGGAACGTAGACTACGTTGGTGAAAGTTTTCAAGTGCCTTGAGGTGCCTCCTGTATGTGACCCATGTCTTACTGCCATATTGCAAGGTGGGGAGGACCACTGCTCGATACACATGCAGCTTTGTAGATAATTTCACCTCCCTACAGCTGAAGACACGGATTCGGAGTCCGCCAAAGGCTTGAGATGCACATCTGTTCCGATGCTGAATCTCTTCATCGATGTATGCGGTGGTCGACAGGTGGGAACCGAGATACCGAAAGTGGATAACATTAGAGAGGGTAGTACCGTTAAGCTGGATGGATGGTGGAGGTGTGTCTGAACCAGGGGCAGGTTGAAAGAGAATCCGAGTTTTACGTACATTCACCTCGAGGCCGAAGTCTGCTTACGCATATGCATAGGTGTTTAGGAACTCCTGTAGGTCGTGTTCAGTGTGAGCAACAAGGGTAAGGTCCTCTGCATACTGAAGTTCAGTAATGGAAGCTGCCGACACCTTTGTTCCTGCCTGGAGTCGTCTTATGTTGAATAGAACCCCTTCACCCGGTACTCGATGTTTACCCCGCCGGCTAAATTGCCACTGGCACGTGTAAGGAAGGCAGCCAAGAAAATGGAAAAGAGAGTTGGTGCCAGTACACACCCTTGTTTAACCGCTGTTTGGATGGGGAAGAACTCCGACTGGGTGCCATTGTGCAGGAAACTACCGTACATGCCATCGTGGGGTTGCCTCACAATAACGATGAATTTTGGTGGGCAGCCAAAACGGCTGAGAGTCCACCAGAGGGCTTCCCTGTTGACCGAGTCGAACGCCTTTGTTTGGTCGATGAAAGCCATGTACAGATCACGACGCTGTTCTCTGCACATTTCCTGAATTTGGCGGGCAGCAACGCTGCCAGTTACGAGAGCAGCGAGATCCCACGGTAGTTGCCACAGCCTGACCGGTCTCCCTTGTTCCTATAAAAATTGACAATGGAAGTGTCTTTAAGAGCTTGGGGGATTTCCTCCTATTCCCATATATTCTCCAGGAGAGAGTGGAGACGGTTGGTAAGGAGAGGGCCTCCTGCTTTATACACCTCCGCTGGGATTCCATCAGGCCTTGAGACTTTGTTATTTTTCATCTGTTTGATGGAGATAACTACCTCATCCAGGGATAGAGGATAGCTGAGGTGGGTCAGCTCTGGACGTTGAGGGACCTGCTGGGTAGTCAGGACATCCACATCAGTGTTTCGGTTGAGCAATGAATGGTAGGAGGCCTTCATCGTCTTTGATTATGAAGTTACCTTCAGATGAGAGGAGGAGGGCTGCACTACGAGTAGTTGGCCCATAAAATACTTTAATGGAATTGAAAAATTCGCCCATCTTGTGCTGATCTGCATGTTTTTGTATTTCACATGCTTTATTTTTAAGCCAGTCATTCTTTAGAATGCTAAGTTCCCGCTGGGCTACCGCTTTCTTCTTGCGGAAGGTATCAGCTTTGGTCCGAGCCTGAGGGTTGTTCTGCCAGTCAGTAAAAGCAGCACATTTATCATCGATGAGTACTTTGATTGCCGGGTCATTTTCATCAAGCCGGTCCTGGTGTACTCCCTTGATCTTGCCGAGGGTCTCTCTACAGGTTTTTGTCATAACAGTGTTAAGAGTATCTCATTCGGCAATGGGATTTGCTTTGTTTGCTGTTGTGTTGTTTATAAGCCCATGTTCGAGCTGCTCTATGAAAGCGTGTGCTACTACTGGATCCCCCAGAAGATTACTATTAAAACCTCTTCTGGAGGCTTGCTGCCTTCTCCGTTTTGGGGTGATGTGAAGTGAGAGCTTGGCTCTGACAAGTCGATGATCAGTGTCACAGTGGTCTGAACCACGCATGGCAAAGGTGATGAGGACATGTCGGCGATCTCTTTCTCTGACAATGATGTAGTCAATGAGATGCAAATGTTTGGATCGTGGGTGTTACCACGAACCCTTGAACTTGTCGGCCTGCCGAAACAAAGTATTGGTGATAGTGAGATTGTGTGCAGCACACTTGATGAGAAGGAGTAGGCCGTTGGCATAACACTTGCTGAGTCCATTTCTCCCTATGATTCTCTGCCAAATGTTAGCATATCTGCCAACTCTGGCATTGAAGTAGCTAAGGAGCACAACTTTGTCTTCTCTGGGGATAGAGGTTGGCAATTTGTCATCGTCGGCATAAAAGGCCTCCTTAATGTTATCCTCTGCATTCAGTGTTGGGCATATGCACTGATGAAAAAAGCATGACGAGAGTGATTCAGTGGGACTCGAAGTGTCAGGAGGCGCTCGTTGATCCCAATAGGCATTTCAGTTAGCCTGTGTAGGATGTGACGGCGGATGGCAAAGCCAACTCCATAAATGCTGTTTCTCTCCACAGCAGGCTAATCCTTCCATAAGAAGGTATAGCCAGACCCCGTTCAGTGAGCTGGCCCTCTGCGAGCCGGGACTCACCAATGGCTGCAGTTCTTCTTTCAGGACGCTTATTTGTGCCAGTATTCAGAATGGTCCTGTCATTCCATGCAGTGACCATAAGAGGTTGTATGTTGCGGTTGCCCAGTTAGTTTTTGTTTTTTTAGGCAGGCTATGATTAGAGCACCTTTTCTAGCCCCCTCCCCATGTGGGGTGAGCAAAGTGGCTCTTCGAAAGGGCTGCTCAGTCGCACAGACGGGACCGGATTGCACTGCTGCCCAGATCCCAGTGCATAAACGACCATCTTATCTGTGCCGAGCAGGTGCAGAGTTGTGACTAGAGACGCCCAGCAGTCATCTCTGCCTGTCCCCGTCGCCACTCGTCCGTCGCCAGAGGACTTTGGGGGTATAGAGGTTTTGATGATGATGAGAGGTATGATGAACTGGATGATGGCTGCAAGCGAGTTAATTTATGTGGTGAAGCAGGAACTCAGGGTGCAACCACACATCTTGGCTCTGTCTTTTCCTGATCCAGTGGTGCAAGTGTTTCAACGACTGGGGAGAGGGAGAGTCGCACTGGACAAGCTTTGATAGTCTAGCTTCTATACTTCTGCCTAGCCTGTCCACGGTGCTCACACCTCTTTTTGCCTATATACCACCGTTGGGGGTCTTGTTGAGCCTCTGTGCGCCTGCTTGATGTTGGGCTCCACCGAAGAATTTTCGTTCAGGGTTTTCCCGTAGCCATATATACTACAAAGGTTACCTGCAAGGCAGCAAAATGGCTGAGGCGCCAGAACGTGTCCACATGCCAGTGGGCCTATGCGCCGTCCCTATGGGGCCCACTGATACTCCGCGTTGAGATCCCCTGCTGGTTTAGCCTGGGCGCACGAGGCACCCATTCACCGTGTGTTGCCGAGGATGCAGTACGGTAGGAGTCTTGATGGTGAAGAGGCTGTGTACTGGTGAGGGGAAGACTATGGGAAGTTAAGCCTGAACTGCCACGAGGGCTAGCCAGTGCGGAGCTGAAGCGAGAGGGCGCAAGCAGTGCTTATACCTTAACACTAACATAAAAGCTGCCACACAGACGTATTTTCACCACCCCAGCAGACACACACACACACACACACACACACACACATGTGTGCAAGTTCTCAAACAAGAGTTCAAAAGTGAGAGTCAAGAAGACTTTTGCCTTCGCTAGTCCTCTAAACTTTTCAAGTGAAGTGTGAGCAGCACGACTTCCTAAACTCTCTCCCCCCAGCTGGTCCAGTAGACAATTTTAATTGGCTTTTTCGACCTGAAGAAAATCCTAAAACAATTCCCCAAGGTACCCTGTCTGGATGAGGCAGAACTTGTCAAACTGGCGAGGAGACAACTGCAGTCTGTCAGAGGCTCCTGGGAAACTTTAATGAAGGAGGTGGAGGTGCAGTAGGAGGAAGAGGAGGAGTGGGGGGAGGCGGAGTGTTTCTGGGGGAGAAGCTGTCGTCTACCTGATGTATAATAATAAGATGGAATATTGAATACAGGGGCCATCCCTGCAATCCCACACACACACACACACACACACACAGTACATTGTATAAATTCATTATATTCGGATACAACTAGTACTTTCCTAAATTAACAGGTATTTGCACAGGTGTGTGACTCCATATAAAATTAATCGGAATTACATGAACTCTCTAAGTCAAGTGATTGCAGCACACTGTATTATTACCTAACAATATCCATCAATTGCTAACGTTCACTTTAATAATATTTTTTAGTATTACGGAAGTGTTATAATGATTTTTATAATTATTACTTTTATCATTATTATTGACATTATTAAAACTATTATGATATATTTAAAAGAATATTGTCTTTCTTCCCTCGTGTGGCCTGGCTGTGTACTCTCCATGATAATATATTCAATAAGTTAATACTCTGTGTCAAGGATCTCTGTTTGGATAACCTGCTTAAATTTTTCATTCCCATTAATATTAAATTGCCTAAGTCAAATATAAATATAATTATCTACTTTTTATAATACTAAACGAGGAAACGAGATTTTTATTTTTATTTTTTTTTTCTTCTCTGCGTTTGTAAGTCATACAGGTCACAGGTCAAGGTCAATGATCAGGTTATGTTGAGGTCTAGGCTTTAGTGAGCCTCCTAACCATCCACCCACACAATCCACGCACCTCCACATACAGCTACTCTCCACACACACAGGCATCATGGCTTACTAATGCCTCTGATTCTCCATTACATTGATCACGCTCTTACCTCCTTGTTACTTACTTGGTTATTCACCTCCACACACAGGCACACCCCACACACAGGCACTCCACACACAGGCACACCCCACCAGGCACTCCACCAGAGCCCCACACACAGCCACCTCCACACACAGCCACTCCACACACAGCTACCTCCACACACAGCCACTCCCACACACACACAGCTGCCCCCACACAGCTGCCTCCACACACAGCTGCTCCTCCACACACAGCTGCTGCCTCCCACACACAGCTGCCTCCACACACAGCCACCCACACACAGCCACATCCATACACAGCTACCACACACAGGTACCCACACACAGCTACCTCCACATCAATAGCCACTTCCACACACAGCTGCCTCCACACACAGCTGCCTCCACACACGCCCACCCACACACGCCCACCTCCACACACGCCTGACTCCCCACACACAGGCACCTCCACACACGCCTACACCTCCACACACACGCCTACCCTCCACACACAGCCACCTCCACACACAGCCACCACACACAGCTGCCTCCACACACAGTTGCCTCCACACAGTCAGCTCCACACACCAGCCACCCCACACACAGCCACCCACACACACACCCACACACAGCTGCTCCACACACAGCTGCCTCCACACACACAGCTGCTCCACACACAGCTGCCACCACACACAGCTGCTCCACACACAGCTGCTCCAAACACAGTTGCCCACACACAGCCACTCCACACACAGCCACCTCCACACACAGCCACCTTCCACACACAGCCACCTCCACACACAGCCACCTCCACACACGCCCACACACACACCTCCACACACGCCCACACCTCCCACACACAGCTGCATTCCACACACACAGCAACCTCCATACACAGCCCACACACACAGCTACCCCACACACAGTTGGGCCTCCACACACAGCCACCCACACACGCCCACCTCCACACACGCCTTCCTCCACACACAGCTACCCAGACACAGCTCCACCCACACAGCCACCCACACACAGCCACCCACACACAGCCACCTCCACACACAGCCGCTCCACACACAGCCACCCCACACACAGCCACCCACACACAACAGCCACCTCCACACACAGCCACCCACACAGCCACCCACACACAGCCAGCCCCACACACACACCTCCACACACAGCCACACCCACACACAGCCACCTCCACACAGCCACTCCATACACAGCTGCCCCACACAGCTGTCTCCACACAGGCCACCTCCACACACAGCTACCTCCATACACAGCCATCTCCACACACAGCCACCTCCACACACAGCTGCCTCCCACATCATTGAAGTTGCCTCCACACACAGCTACCTCCATACACACACTCTCCACACACACAGCTGCTCCACACAGCTGCCCACACACAGTTGCCCCACACACAGCCACATCCACACACAGCTACATCCACACACAGCCACCTCCACACACAGCCACTCCACACACAGCCATATCCACACACGGCTACCTCCACACACACAGCCACTCCACACACAGCCACCTCCACACACAGCCACTCCACACACACACCTCCACACACGGCCACCTCCACACACAGCTATATCCACACGGCTACCTCCACACGGCCACCCACACACAGCTACCCACACACAGCCACCTCCACACACAGCCACCTCCACACACAGCTACTCCACACACAGCTGCCTCCACACACAGTCAGCCCACACACAGCTGTCTCCACACACAGCCACCTCCACACACAGCCACCTCCACACACAGCTGGCCTCCACACACACAGCGCTGCCTCCACACACAGCTGCCTCCACACACAGTTGCCTCCACACACAGCTACCCATACACAGCTGCCTCCACACACAGCTGCCCTCCAAAACACAGTTGCCTCCCCATACAGCCACCTCCACACACATACCTCCACACACAGCCACCCACACACACACCCACACAGCTGCTCCACACACAGCTGCCCCACACCTTCCACCTCCACACACCCACACCTCCACACACTTGGCTACCTCCACACACAGCCAGGATTCCACACACAGCAACCTCCATACACAGCCACCTCCACACACAGCCACCTCCACACACAGTCATCTCCACACAGCCACCTCCACGCCCACCTCCACACACGCCTCTCCACACACAGCCACCTCCCAGACACAGCTACCCACACAGCCACTCCATACACAGCCACTTCCACACACAGTTACCTCCACACACACAGCTGTGGCTCACACAGCTACCTCCACACCAGCCATCCACACACAGCACCCACACACACAGCCACACACAGCCACCCCACACAGCCACCCACACACAGCCACCCACACACAGCACCCACACACAGCCACCCACACACAGCTGCCCCACACACAGCTGCTCCACACACAGCCACCCACACACAACAGCCACACAGCCACCCACACAGCCACCCCACACACAGCCCACACAGTCTCCACACACAGCCACCCACACAGCCACCCACACACAGCTGCCCCACACACAGCTGCCTCCACACAACAGTTGCCTCCACAGCCACATCCACACACAGCGCATCCACACACAGCCACCTCCACACACAGCCACCTCACACAGCCATATTCCACACACAGCTACCTCCACACACAGCTACCTCCACACACAGCTACCTCCACACACGGCTACCTCCACACACAGCTATATCCACACACGGCTACCTCCACACACAGCTACCTCCACACACAGCTACCTCCACACACAGCTAACCTCCACACACAGCTAACCTCCACACACAGCTACCTCCACACACGGCTACCTCCACACAAGTCAGTATCCAAAAACACCTGTACACCTAGTAACACACACACACACACACACACAGTCACCAAATCTCCACACTGTAAATGACGGTTGACAGAAATACAGTCATCGAATCCCAGCTGTAGATCCGTAACAGAAATCTACATACCAAATTCAATCACGTTTCGCGGAGATTTTTTTTTATCAAATTTATAAAACGGGAACGACTTCCTTCTCCATAAACGGGCAGATGAACGAACGGACGGAATGACAGACTGAAGGACGGTCGGACGGATGGATGGTTGGACGGAAAAATAGACGGACGGATGGATGGATAGACAAATGGTCGTCTTTCTTGAAAATGACGGAGTTAAGAAAGTAAAATTTAAATCGTAACCTTGAGGGTGATGTTTTTAACTTGTAATTCTTCAAGGCCGATGGTTTAAACTAATTCCCCTTAAGGAATATGGTTTAAGGTACATTTTTTTTATATAACAAGATGGTTTAAGTTATATCTCTTTCAGGAAGATGGTTTAAGCTGCAACCATAATCATGATGACAATGGTTTAAGTTATAACCATTTACTGACAGTAGTTTGATGTATTATCGTCAAGAGGTTAAACCATCTTAATTCAAGGTTTAGGTCGTCCTCAGTTTTAATCTGTTCAATCCATATCTCGAGTTGCATCAGAGAGAGAGAGAGAGAGAGAGAGAGAGAGAGAGAGAGAGAGAGAGAGAGAGCTATACAGACTAACAGCAACATTTAAGCTACATAAACTTACCATTAAAATAATTTTACTTAAAATAATAAATTTCCTAAATCTCCATTGGTTCTCTTCCTCTTTCTCTCTTTCATCCCTCCTTCCTTCCTTCCTTTCTTTCCTCATTTTTCCTTCATTCTTACAAAGGGCTTTACGTTACCGCTGTGCATCGAGTCGTATTTTTCACAGAACAAGAATTTTGTTACCCCAAGATTGTTATTACATCAAGCTGGTTGGTCGGATCCGTAACATTCGGGGGCCTTCCCCCTCCCTTTCCCTTCCCCATTCCTTCTCTGATTCCATTTTCCCCTCCCCTTTCCTAATCCCTTCCCTCTCCCCTTCTCCGACCCAGTCTCCCCCACCTCTGCTCCCACTCAAACCCCTTCCCACCCATTACCTTTCTTCTCCACCTACCCTTTACCCTACTTTCTCCTCCCCTCTTTTCCTCTACCCCCTTCCCCACCCTCTATCCCTTTCCCAGCTCCATCCTCCCACCCTCCCTCGTCGTATTATAAACCCGTGGAAAACTTGGCGTTGAAACGAAAAAAAAAATGAACGCGAGAAGCAATTGGCGGTCCAACACACACTGGGTGTAGGCGCTACGAGACCTGAGATACACGACACTAATGGCTGCTTCTGGTTGGCGAGGGAATGTCCGGTCCATGTTGGTAATTTTCCTCTTTTTTTTTACCTCTCTCCCCCCTCCCCCCGCCTCTTCCTTCCTCCCTCCCTCTTCCCCCCTTCCTTCCTCTCCCTCCCTTCAGTCATAAGATAAAAACCTACAGGTTGTAAGTAAAGGGTAGACTATTGCATCTTTTTGTGAAGGGGGAGAGAGGGATAACGTTGTCTTGTAGTGGGTGTGTTAAGGTAAGGGGAGGGGAGGGGGAAGTACGAGGTGGAAGGGGAATGGGAGGGGGAGATGGAAGGGGAATGGGAGGGGAGGAGAGATTGAGGACGTTGTGGTCCGCATCACGCGAACAACAGAGATCAAAAGCTTGGGGAAATACTTTTCTCTGCGCCAGGGGTATGAAGGAAGAGGAGAAAGAAGGAAGGAGGAGAAGGAAGGAGGAGAAGGAAGGAGGAGAAGGAAGGAGGAGAAATAAGCAGGAGGAAGAGGACGAGAGAGAAGTAGGAGGAGGAGGAGGAGGAATAGAAGGAGCAGGAGGAGGAACAGGAGGAGGAGGAGGAGTAGGAGTAGGAGTAAGAGGAGGAGGAGGAGGAAGAGGAGAGAGGGAGGGAGGGAGAGGAAAAAGAGTCGCCAGAATCGGTTATTAAAGGACAATAAATAGAGACTCGGGTTAGTGGTAGACTTGAAAAATTAATCACGAAAGATGTAATTGACTGACTGAAACACAATACTATTCTCGGGGGGTTAAAAAACATCCAGAGTGTTCTTCCTATATTCAGTGATTTGAGTGTCTCGGTTGGTAACTTACAGTGAGGCTTGGTCGATGTTGTTTTAATTTCAATATTCTAGTAAATCGAAAGATTGTCTGTTATATCTGAAGTTTTTTTGATGTTCAATGTTTATTCAGTTGTTGGGTGCCTCGAAGGGTCACCGTGTTCAGTTTTGTTCAGTGATGTTCAAGTGTATTATCACGGTAAAGGATAGCTGTGTAAGCATTGCAATAAATTAAATGCGTATACATATTCAAATACATTTTCATATACATATTTATAACAAACACAAATACAAGCACTCTGATATTCTCACGTTATCAAAACATGATTCTTTAGATACATTTAAGATGTTATCGCATTTCAATTTATTCTATTTCACCTTCTCGGCCTGAAGTATTATGGCTGCGTATGAACTGTACTGTCCACTTAATTTTCTGGCCGCTTCGCTTATCGGACAGCCAGACTTGGTACTGATCGTTTGTTTTTTCTGGTACAAACATCACAAGCCGGAGTTCCTTAAAATCTGAGGTTATGGTGCTCGCTCTCGCTCTCTCTCTTTGAACAGACCTCATATATAACAGTAACCTTTCAAATTATTCAACATTGAAGAAAGTGCCACATTTAACACTAAAACACTAACCCTTCAAAGTAACTCCAAAAATTTAACACTGAACAACACAGATCAAACGTTAGTATAATAGACCTTCAAAGAACTCAACTACTAAAAAATTAACAACATTGAAATACTGAACAAAAATATTAGCATAAAACTAACGCTTCCGGGAACTAACCCATTTCCAACGTCAAAAAGGGTATAGATGAGAAAATTACAGTACACACACACACACACTATATGAACAGGGAACATTTTTATAGTTCATCATTAAGATTCACGTTTTTTTTTTTATCCTCTGGCTGTGTGGTGTTCAGAGTGCTGCTGTTGCCATCATTGTAGTTTGGAAATGTTTTAACTCACTCAGTCAGTTCATCTGTTAATAAGTCAGTCACTCAGTTAAACAGTCTGTCAGTCAATCACTCACTCCCAGCATTCATTTACTCAGTAAATCAGTCACTCATTCAGTTATTGAGTCAGTCATCAATCACTTACCCACTCAGTTAATCAGTTACACACTCAGGAAAACATGATATCTTATCCTACTATGATTTAACCTGTCCTGGCCTGATCTACCCTTACCCAACAAGCCCGCAACTTGAACTAATCTTCCTTTAGTCAAACTCCTAACATAACTAACCCAAGCCCTAACAAATTCCTAACCAAACAATCCCTCACTTATACAAAAAAAATCTAAGTTTAAATTTACCCTAAAAATCCGAGCCTGTCTTCACCCAGTTCAACCTAACTTAATTATCCCGAGCTTAATAAACCCATAAAATTACCAAACATTAAAATAATTACTTAACTAATCCCTAACCTAATCTAAAGTTACATAAAAATTAGACAAACAATCCCTAACCCGCCCCAACCTAATCTACCGGACATATGAATCTGGGGTTTGATCCTACTAATCCGCGTCGCCGTCATGGTAATGCTGTCAGTAATGGCGAGAACCTTAGCTTTCGTCTTTATTCAAGACATCTTCAGAGGCAACTGAATTACAAAGACTGGGAGAGCTCTTCTTATGCTTGTTGTGGTGGTTGGAGTGTGGATTCCTGGATGTCATGTTTTTTGACCTGAACTCATGTTTTGTAAGGTCACCCTGTGTATATGAGACTGAGAGAGATCTTATGTACACAGGGTGACCTTACCAAACATGAGGTCAGGTCAAAAAATATGACCTCCACTAATCCACACACCAACCACCACTGCCCTATAGTGAGTTGTGTTACGTACAAATTATCCAAGTGGTTGGTTAGGATGTTACCTCCTCTTACAGGCCAGATAACTAATTCACATATACACAACAGCAATGATTTAATTGATAAACTCAAGAAACACAGTGAACCATGTGAATTAATACGTTTTGATGTAAGTTCTCTATTCAATAGAGTACCAGTGAATGACCTTCTGTACTGTCATTCCTTAAAGATAAATTGCATCTGTTAGATTTGACTATTGAACATGATACATATCTCGAATTGATAGAGTTATGTTTGACTGACAATGTTTTTAGAGCGAATGGAAAGTTTTACAAACAAATATTTAGCATGAACATGGGTAATTGTCTATCTGCTCCTTTAGCCTGTATTTATATGGATTTTTTTGAGGCTAGATTACTACCCAACATAGTGGACTTTATTCCTCCATGGTATAGATATGTAGATGATGTTCTTTGTCTATGGCCTAGAAACAAGGACCCAATGGAATTTTTAGACAAGCTTAATGATCTTGTCCCTAGTATTACCTTCAAAATTGAAAGAGAGATAAAAGTATCCCTTCCATTTCTTGATATGATTATCATAAGAAATGGACATAATTATAAATTTAAGGTGTACAGAAAGCCTACACAGGTAGACAGCTTCATACATATTTTATCGAGTCACCATGAGTCTACCAAAATGTCAGTTTTTTCCGCTATGTTTTTGAGATGTTTCCGTATTTGTGACCCTGAATTTAATGAAGAAGAACTGCAACACATTCAGTCCATTGCACAAAAACTTGGGTACCCTTCATTGTTTGTTGATCGTTGTTTTAAGGCGCTCAAAAATCGCTTTATTCTACTTAAACAAGGCAAGTTCCTACATTTAAGAATATTTTGACTACATTATCTCAATGAATTTGTTCCGTTAGTTCAATCCTTTAAATTATTCAACATTAATGTTGTTTTTAAGTATTACTCAACTGTTACTAATATATTATTTAAGAACAGCTCAACCTTGAATGTAAATGGAAGTGTTTACTGCATTTCATGTAGCTACTGTAATGGAAATTATGTAGGTCAGACTGGGAAAGCATTGCAACTCAGAATTAAACAGCACAAGTACAATATTAGAACAGCATCTGAAAGCAGTGCACTGTTCGTTCATATAAGGAACAATAATCATCCCATGGATTAGGAAAACAGTTTAGAAGTGTGTAAATCATCATGTGTTACAGAAAGACTTCTGGTTGAAGCAAGTTTGATTAGAGAATTGAATTCTATAAACCTTAGTGATGGTCAGTACAAAACTGATATGTTATACAAATTTATTTATCAGTGGCCCAAGGTTAAAAATGCTTTGAAAGCATTTGAGGTAGATGTAGGATAGATGATTAGTGGGTCACATATTTTTTACCTGACTTGACATGACTAGCTATGTCGTCCGTTCTTATGAGATTTTCTTATGTTTGCTGTGTTTGGTTGATGTATGGATTAGTGGATGTCATGTTTTTTACCTGATCTCATGTTTTGTAAGGTCACCCTGTGTACATAAGCTCTCTCTCAGTCTTTGTAATTCAGTTGCCTCTGCAGATGTCTTGAATAAAGACGAAAGCTAAGGAAGGTTCTCCCATTGTTCCCCTTTTCCCTGTGTGATTTTTATCAAGATTTATCTTTTCCACGTTTCCATTGTGGATCTACATGAAATATATATGTATATATGCTGATAACCACAAGGAAAGAAGAAAACACGAAGTGTGGTTATCAGCATATACCTAGATCACGCGCACCTACAGTGATTTACTTGCATATATATATTGTGGTTGGCATTTTCAAGACAGTGTTTTCCTAAATCCCAAAATATATTTCAGGTACAGCTCATGGTGATTATATTTTTTGTCCTCTTCCTCCTCCTCCCCGACAACTCTTCCCCTGGGCTCCAGCATGTTGTATTCATAACGTAATGAGACTGAATCTTTCTAGAATTCATTTTCTGAAGTCTGGTTGTTCCTCGAGTCTTGTATAAACGTTATTAGAAGGCAAAACATTTTATTTTATTTTTCTCTCCAGGCGCCTCTCTCTATCACCATAGACGGAGATAACGAATTCCGTTCATAATATAAAATAACAAGAAACCATCTCCACATCTTATAGCCTTAATGACCAATACTTCCCTCATCTAACGTCAAGAAATGGCCTCTGAACCTTACCATCTTCTAGGAAATTGACCTCTCACCCGGTTCATCATCTAGCAATTAGCCGTATACTGTATACTTAAGGAAGTTCAAGATGTTACGAACCTCAGCACAAAGAAGTTGGCGTAAAGCTGATGAAAATCTTCTTGCACAACAGTCGTGACGGTGTGTACGTGAATGAACTCGTGTATGAAATAACCTGGGTAAAATGGGTAATAAAAATGTGTGGTTTGTGATTTAGCCTCAAGTGAAAGGCTCCCAAGTGCTGGTAATTACAGGCGGCTCGTTCACCGAAAGAGAGGATCCGTAATTTGGCGAAGTTAAAAGTGGGGAAAAATTAAACAAGATTTTCGCGGTAAGTTATGCTGATTTTTTTTCCTTATCACCTTCAGCCGTGACCTTGACCTTTGACACGAAGACCTGGATTTGGAATTCTTGACCTCAAGGGAAGAATAGAGTTCACATACACACACTAAGACAGACACACAGACGATTTCTAGAGGGACTCATTCTCTTAACAAGTTCATTATACTTTCTTCCAGGACAAACGTATATAACGGGAGATGCCAGTCAGGTACCTACAAGGGTCACACCTCCCAAGACGACTCCTTCACAAGTTTAAAGAGCTCGACCTTGTTGAAAGTTGCTATTAACTCCGGAACCGAAATTCTTGGGGATTTACCATTTTATATCACTGTTGGAAGGTTATTAACTTCAACGGTTGCAAATGTTCTAATATATTAGTTCTCATATTTATATGATCGGTGAACACAACTTCTACATACACACACACACACACACACATATGAATATATACGTATGTACGTACGTGTGTGTGTGCGTGTTCGTGCACGCGCGTGAATGTCTGTATGTGAGTGCGTGCGCGCGTCCGGGTTGATTAATAATATAACTCAAGAATAAATCAATAACACCAATAAACAAATAAAAAACAGCGATACCTAAAAAAATATATCAAGTGAACGAAAAACGAAAAAGGTCGAATACGTTCTGTTGTGTTAAATCCTTTGAAAATCATTATTGAATAAAAAAATATATCTGAACATGACCACCGCCTACTGCTCCTTTGTTTTCAATTCAGTGACCAACTTATTCAATAGACTACTATGGCTTCTCTGTTCTGATAATAACTTCGGTTTGACCGTAAAACAAATGTCTGTTCTGATAATGCAGTCATCTGATGAGGTCTTCAAAATAAATAATATTTCTTATCTGGGATGATTTAATTGATGTTACTATCTGTTGTAGTTTTTAGGTAATAAGATTGAGTGAATTAGTCTTTGGGGAGGTCTTTGGTGAGGTCTTTGGTGAGGTCTTTGGGGAGGTCCTTGGGGAGGTCTTTGGTGAGGTCTTTGGGGAGGTCTTTGGGGAGGTCTTTGGTGAGGTCTTTGGGAGGTCTTTGAGGTCTTTGGGGAGGTCTTTGGTGAGGTCTTTGGTGAGGTCTTTGGGGAGGTCTTTGGGGAGGTCTTTGGTGAGGTCTTTGGGGAGGTCTTTGGGGAGGTCTTTGGTGAGGTCTTTGGGGTAACGTTGTGATGGTGTGTCCGAGAGGTCGCTAGGTTGTTTAATTGAACATAGGTAAATGAGATAAACGAGGTAAACAATAATAATACGATAAAAAAAATAAATAAAGAAACCATGGTAAACAAGATGTATGAGGTAAACATGACACAAAAGATAAACGAAGTAAACAAGATGAATAAAATAATCAATTAATAGACAGCTGACAAGCAGGGGGTACTACCTCCTGGGAAGATATTGGAAGCATATTATTATTATTATTATTATATTTTCGCCCCCCCCCCTTGCCCTGATGTGGGTCATTAACCTTGTGCTCTGGTGGGCTAATCCCATAAAAAAAAATTATAAACATGCTAAGTGACGTAAACAATATAAACAAGACAAACAGGCATGTCTTCAGAATGACTAACTTAAGTCTGTCTCAAACGGTAAGACGTCTCAGAGTATCTAAATCGTGAGCTTGTCTTAAAAGGTTAGGTAAAGAAAGATTGTTTTCTCTTTTAACGATCGATTTCCGGACAGCAACACACTAGTAAACAAAGTAACTAAGAAAATAAAATTGAACTTATTATTACAAAATAAGTGATGAGTAAACATTAAAGCAGCCAAATAAATAATAATAATTCAGCAATAAAGTTTAAATAAGTGAAAACTAAGCTTACTTTGAGAATTAAATAAATACCAAACTTCATCACGACGCATGCGCACTTCAACACCTGTACTAAAAGCTTCCACGAGAATCGAATGAGCCATCACCTTCAAACAGGAAATACTGTACCTCGAGCGTTTTGTTGCATATCATATGAAAATAATTAAAAAAAAAATTATTACGAACATTCTAACTTTTAAACCTGTGCTTTTAGGAACCGGAAAATTAAACAACGCATAAAGATAAAAGGAATTACTATGTGTGTGTGTGTGTGTGTGTGTGTGCTTGGAGATAATAATATACACATGATATAACAAGAAGATGACAATAATATACTGTATACAATTATACACACAGGTAGATAAAACAGTAATCATTAAGAGGTAAGTCAACGAAGAAAGAGACTTAAAATATAAACATAAATATAAAGAATTACAATTTAAAGCTGAATCATCCCGTCATCCAAAAAATAATTACATGAATTATTAAGTAAACCAGAAACAGTCTAGTAAATCTTGCAGAAATTAATGAATTTCCACTCCCTCATAAACCTTTCTGGAAAAATTATACCTAAAACAGGGTAAAATCTCCCTCATTAGCATACGAAGTTAAGGAAAAAAGTGAGTGAGTGTGTGTGTTTGTGTGTTGACACAAAGGGTGGTGAAATGCGTCTAGTGTGGCAGCATTATGTTAGTGCTAAGGTCCAAGCACTGCTTGCTCCCTCTCGCCTTCAGCTACCATGACGAACAGGGAACCAACTTGCATAAGTCTTCCCCTGTCAGTACACAGCCTCTTCACCATCAAGATTCCTGCTGTGCCTCCTCGTGGCAACACACGGTAACTGGTTGCCTCGTGGGCCCAGGCAAGACCAGCAGGGGATCTCGGAATAGAAGTGGGCACAGGGAAACGGCGCATAGGCCCACTGGCATGTGGATTCATTCTGGTTCCACAACCATGGTCCCGCTGCCTTGCGGATTAACTTTGGTAGGTATAAGGCTACGGTAGTAAACCCCGAACGAAAAATCCGCGGTGGAGCCCTGCATCAGGCAGACATGCTTACAGAGATCCAACAAGACCCCAACGGCAGTATAGGCGGAAGAGGTGACCACCATGGGAACCCAACGACTACACCGGCGGATCAAGACAAAGACTGACAGACACACTACTAAAGCGAAATCCAACAAACTGGGCTATCGGCAGTCCATTGCAACTCTCCCTCTACCCATTTGTTGCAACACTGCACCACTGCATCAGAAAAAGGGAGAGCCAAGATGTGTGGTTGCAGCCTGCGCTCCTGCCTCACCACATAAATCAATCAACTCATGCGCAGCCATCATCCAGCTCATCATATTCCTCTCATCATCATCAAACCCCCATTATTCCCCCAAAAGACCAATGGCGACGTACGAGTGGCGACGGAGATAGGCAGTGATGACTGCCGGGAGTCTCTAGTCACAACTCTGCACATGGGCGGCAGAGATAAGATGGTCGTTAATGCACTGGGATCTAGGCAGCAGTGCAATCCGGTACTGTCTGTGCTACTGAACAGCCCTTTCGAGGTGCCACTCTGCTCACTCAACATGGGGTGAGCCCTGGCTCCCAGAAGAGGGTCAACTCACAGAACGGGCGTCTGGCTATACCTTCTTCTGGAAGGGTAAGCCTGCTGCGGAGAGAAACCACATTTATAGAGTTGCTTTGCCATCCGCCAGCGCATCCTACACACGCTAACTGAAATGCCTATTGGGATCAACGAGCGCCTCATGACGCTCCGAGTCCCACTGAATCACTCACCTCATGCCTTTTTCATCAGTTCATACGCCCCAACACAGGATGCAGAGGATGACAACAAGGAGGCCTTTTACGCCGACCCCGACAGAGTGCTAGCTTCTATCCCCAGAGAAGATAAGGTTGTGCTCCTTGGTGACTTCAATGCCAGAGTTGGCAAAGATGCTGACATTGGCAGGGAACCATAGGGAGAAATGGACTAGGCAAGAGTAATCCCAACGGCCTACTCCCTCTCTGCAAGTGTGCTACACACAACCTCACTATCACCAATACCTTGCTTAGGCAGACCGACAACTTGAAGGGCTCGTGGCAACACCCACGATCCAAACACTGGCATCTCATTGACTACATCATTGTCAGAGAAAGAAATCGCCGAGATGTCCTCAACACCAGTGCCATGTGTGGCTCAGACCACTGCGACACTGATCATCGGCTCAAAACGACGAAGGCAGCAAGCCTCCAGCAGAGGTTTTAACACTAAGCGTCTGGAGGACCCAGCGTTAGCACATGCTTTTAGAGAGCAGCTCGAACATGGGCTGATAAGCAACCCAACAACAAACAACCCAAATCCCCCGTGCCGGATGGGATATTCTCGACACTGACATAACAAAAACCTGCAGAGAGACCCTCAGCAAGATCGAACGAATACAACAGGACTGGTTTGATGAAGATGATCTGGCAATCAATGTACTAGTCGATGATAAATGTGCTGCTTTAACTGACTGGCAGAACAACCCTCAGGTTCGGACCAAAACTGATACCTTCCGCAAGAAAAAAGCGGCAACCAAGCGGGAATTTCTCAAGAACGACTGCTTTAAAAAGAAAGCATGTGAAACACAAAAATTTGCAGATCAGCAAATTATGCGCGATTTTTTCAATTTTATGGGCCAATCTCTCGTGGCCTCCGCTCATCCAACGGTAACTCCATAACTAAACACGATGAAAGCCTCCTTCAGCGCTGGAAACAGCACTACCATTCACTGCTCAACCGAAATACCGATATGGATGTCCTGACTACCCAGCAGGTCCCTCAGCATCCAGAGATGAACCACCTCAGCTATCCTCCATCCCTGGATGAGGTAGCTACTGCCATCAAACAGATGAATAATAACAAAGCCTCAGGGCCTGATGGAATCCCAGCCGAGGTGTATAAAGCAGGAGGACCTCTGCTTACCAGCAGTCTCCACTCTCTCCTGGAGAATATATGGGAAAAAGAAAAAATCCCCCAAGCTCTTAAAGACGCCTCCATCGTCAATATTTACTGTATAAGAACAAGGGAGACCAGTCATAGTGTGGCAACTACCGCGAAATTTCGAGGCTGTCCGTATCTGGCAAGATTATCGCCCGAGTCTTCCGAAACAGACTTCTTCCTGAGGCAGAAAACTTCCTCCCAGAATCTCAATGTGGCTTTAGACCACCACGTGGCACCACTGACATGATTTTTGCTGCCGGTCAGGTACAGGAAAAGTGCAGAGAACAGCGTCGTGATCTGTACATGGCTTTCATCGACCTAACCAAGGCCTTCGTCTTGGTTAATAGGGAAACCTCTGGTGGACCCTAAACCATTTTGGCTGCCCACCGAAATTCATTGCCACACGATGGTATGAACGGCAGTGTCTTGCACAATGGCACCCAGTCTCATTTCTTCTCCATCCAAACAGGAGTTAAACAAGGGTGTGTACTGGCACCAACTCTCTTTTCCATTTTTTGGCTGCCTTCCTTTCTCATGCCATACAAATTTATCCGGCGAGGTTTACATCGGGTACCGGATGAAGGGTCTTTTCAACATAAGACGACTTCAGGCAGGAACAAAGGTGTCGGCAGCTTCCACGATTGAGTTTCAGTATGCAGACGACCTCACCCTTGTCGCGCGCACTGAAAGCGACCTGCAGGAGATCCTGAACACCTACACAGATGCGTATGCACACTTCGGCCTTGAGGTGAATGTACGTAAGACTCAGATTCTCTATCAGCCTGCCCCTGGTTCAGCCACACCTCCACCATCCATCCAACTTAACGGTACTACCCTCACTAATGTTACCCACTTTCGGTATCTCGGCTCCCACCTGTCCACCACCGCGGAGATCGATAAAGAGATTCAGCTTCGGATCAGATGTACATCTCAAGCCTTTGGCAGACTCCGAGACCATGTTTTCAGCTGTAGGGAGCTGAAATTATCTACAAAGTTACACGTACATTGAGCAGTGGTCCTTCCCATCCTGCGATATTGCAGCGAGACATGGGTCACATACAGGAGGCACATTAAGGCCCTTGAAACTTTCACCAACGTAGTCTACGTTCCATCCTCAGAGTTCGCTGGGAAGACAGGAGAACAAATGCTAGTATTCTTGCTGACACCAACTGCAAAAGCATCGAGGCTACCATTATCCATGAAAAACTACGCAGGACTGTCAATGTTACCCGCATGGTCGACAGTAGACTGCCAAAGCAGCTACTTTACAGTCACCTAAAGAAGAGTAAACGTAACGCTGGTGGGCAACAGAAGAAGTATAAGGATAGTCTTAAGACGAACCTGAAAAAGTGCCAAATCGACCCCCTCACCTAGGAGACGATTACTCCACACCTTAATGCTTGGAGGAGCACCATACAAGAAGTTGTCAACACTTTCGAGTTAGCCCAACTGCATAACGATGTAGACAAGCATCAATGCCGGAAAGAGCTGCCGCCGTCCATCCCGCACTAGATGCAGCCCCCCACATGTGCAACATCTGTGATCGACCCTTCCGGTCAGGTATCGGCCTCTTTAGTCACTTCAGAACTCACCAACCTAGGTGAAATCCTTAATAACTCATATCATTGTATCATAGCTGGATGATCGTCATACTCGATTCCGAGTGACAGCAGAGTAGTACATAAGAACATAAGAATGGAGGAAACTGCAGCGGGCCTATTGGCCCATACTGGGCAGTCCCGTTTACACCCAACCCCTATTGCTCATATAAGCATCCGTCCTATGTTTGAAGCTATTCAGCGTATTCGAGTTAATGATGATATTTGGTAACTTGTTCCATTCATCCACTACTCTGTTTCCAAACCAGTGTTTACCTATTTCACGCCTAAATCTAAATTTGTCTAATTTAAAACCATTGTTACGAGTTTGCTCCTGGTTGGATAGTTTGAGTACCTTTGTAATGTCCCATTTGCTTAGCCCTGCCATCCACTTATACACTTCTATCAGGTCGCCCCTCGCTCTACGTCTCTCGATGGAGTGCAAATTAAGATGCTTTAACCTGTCTCTATGCTCAAGGTTCCTAATGCCCGGGATTAGTCTTGTCATTCTCCTCTGAATTCTTTCCAAGGATTCTATATCCATTCTGTAATACGGTGACCAGAACTGAACTGCGTAATCCAGGTGTGGTCTCACAAGAGCAAGATACAGTTTTAGGATGACCTCGCTAGTCTTGTAACTAACACTCCTTTGTATGAACCCAAGTACTTTATTAGCCTTGTTACGAGCAAAAACACATTGTTTACTTGGCTTAAGGTTCCTACTTATCATTACTCCTAAATCTCTCTCGCAGTCGGATTTCTTTATGGCATCGTTGTTCATCTGGTATCTGGTTTCCCTGTTTACATCTCCTATACTGAGTACTTTACATTTGTCCACGTGCGTGCATGGTGTGTGTGTGTTTGTAATAATAATAATAATATTAAAAATAATAATAATTAACGGTTCATTAAAAGAGCATGGCAGCCGGAAGGCTGAAAATATACAGTTGCATAATTCGGGATTGGGTTTGTTGATTTACAAATAATATACAAGTAACATAAGTGATACAAATATGATATATAATGACTAGGTGGGGAGAAAGTCATATTACAGGGCATTTCAACACAGTGACAGTGCAAAACGGTAAGAGTGACTGTGTGTGTGTGTGTGTGTGTGTGTGTGTGTGTGTGTTAAAATAATCCTTATTCCCAAGGAGCTATTTAGCTAGGGGGTTCGCAGAAAACAGAGAGTGATAGAGAGACAGAGATGAATGGAGGGAGGCAGGAAGAGGGGAAGGCAGGAAGAGGGGGAGGCAGGCTGGCCGGCAGGCAGGTAGGCAGGCAGGCAGGAAGCAAAGGAGGGAGGGAGGGAGGGAGGCAGACAAGGAGAGGGAGGGAGGGAGGGAGGGGAGGGGAGGGAGGGAGGGAGGGAGGGAGGGAGGGAGGGAGGGAGGGAGAGAGGGAGGCAAGCAAGGAGAAGGGCAGGGAGGCAGGGAGGGAGAGAGGCAGGTAGGCAGGCAGGTAGGCAGGCAGGGAGAAAGGCAGGCTGGCAGGGAGAGCGGCAGGCAAGCAGAGAGAGCGACGGGGAGGCAGGAAGAGCTGCAGGCAGGTAGGGAGAGCGGCAGGCAGGACGGCAGGGAGAGCAGGGGAAACTTTTGTCGTGGCTCTCGACATTTCCAAAGCATTTGACAGTGTATGGCACAAGTCTTTGTTATCTAAACTTCCCTCTTTTGGTTTCTCTCCCCCACTTTGTTTTCTCATCTCTAGCTTCCTTGAGAACCGATCCGTGGCAGTTGTTGTCGAGGGATCGATTTCTCGCTCTTTCTCTACCAATAGTGGCGTCCCACAGGATTCTGTTCTTTCACCAACTCTCTTCCTTCTTTTTATATATGATTTACTTCACACTACAACTAATTCTATCCATTCTTACGCTGATGATTCTACTCTTCACTCTTCCTCACATTTTCCCCTTCCTCCTAACTCTCAAACTAGATCTGTTTCTAGAACTGATATCATTACTTTTATCAACGCGGATCTGTGAAGCATCTCTGAATGGGGAGGTACAAACTTGGTTAAATTCAATAGTAATAAAACTCAATATTTACCAATTACACTTTGTAAATTAGACGATCTCCCACCAATTACATTTCAGGACGCTATCATCCTCCCGAATTCTGAAATAAATATGTTAGGCCTCAACATTTCCTCCAATATGTCCTGGAAATCACACATCCTTAGTATAACTAAAGCTGCCTCCCGAAAGTTGGGAATGCTGTACAGATGTCGCAGCTACTTCACTCCTGAGCAGTTGCTCCACGTATATAAGGGATTCATTCGTCCTAACTTGGTGTACTGCTCTCATATCTGGGGTGGCTCTTCTTCTGTCCAACTATTAGATAGGGTGGAATCTAAGGCATTTCGTCTTATTAACTCTCCTCCTTTAGTCGACAATCTCTCTCCCCTTTCTCTTCGCTGCTATGTTGCTTCACTCTCTCTCTTTTACAGGTACTTTAACGGGCAATGTTCGGTGGACTTGGCATCCTGTGTACCGCCGGCAAAGCCGTGGGTTCGCAACACACGTCTTGCCCGAGGTGCCCACCGTTTCTCTGTGGATGTCGGTCACACGAGAATAACCCGTTTTAGTACCTCCTTCTTTCCTCACACAGCCAAACTGTGGAATGCTCTGCCTTCTTCTGTGTTTCCATGCTCTTACAATGTCTCACTTTAAAAAGCTGGTTTTCCGGCATCTTCGTGGTGTAGATTAATACAGTACAACCTTTTTTTTTCTATATTTACAATTTCTTTCCGTTCTTTTTTTGTTTTCGCCCCCAGGCTCCGTTGTGGGTCGTTTGACCTGTGCCCGGATGGGCTAATTCCCGTAAAAAAAAATATATACAAAAAAAGGCAGGGCGAGAGTCAGGCAGACAGGGGGTAGAGAGGCAGGCAGGCAGGGAGGGAAAGAGGCAGGCAGGCAGGGAGGGAAAGAGGCGGGCAGGCAGGGAGGGAGAGAGGCAGGCAGGGAAGGAGAGTGGCAGACAGTCAGGGGAAGGAGGGAGGGGAGGGAGGGAGGGAGGAGGGAGGGGAGACAAGCAAGGAGGGAGAGAGGCAAGCAAGGAGGGAGAGAGATACAGTAGGTGGGTAGAGGCGGGTAGGCAGGCAGGGAAGGAAGGAGAAAGGCAAGCATCGAGGTAGGCAGGGGGAGAGGCAGGCAGGCAGGCAGGCAGGCCTTCAGGCAGGCATGGAGAGAGAGAGAGTCATGCATGGAGGCAGGCAGGACTTATCACAGCGCGGAACACACAAAACTCTGAATGATAAATTAATGGGTTGTCCCCTCCCCACCACAACACGCCTTCATTATCCCTTCATAACGTGACTGAGTGCTTGAATTTTAACAAGAGAATGGAAAGGAGAAAAACACACTCACACACACAAGAAAAAAATTACACCCGACCCTTTCCTCCTTCAGAGTGCATTATATGTAATTACCTCAAAAAGTTTCCGCAGTACCACCACCACTGTCAACTACTACTAGTACCACCACAAGCATCACCACCACTGGCATCACCACCACTAGCATCACCACCACTAGCATCACCACTACCCATCCCTCTTCCCCACATAAGTAGTCGAAGGGACAAAAGCCAACTAATGTGACAAAATATAATTACTTCCATATTGTTAAGAAAAGGTACACGTTTATTAGAATATATTTTGATATAATAACTACTGTGGGGTTAATGTCTCCAGATATATTAATGAAAGTATACTCACGTAGGTATACTTTGATAAAATAAACACTGCTTAGTTATACCCCCCACAGCATACATCGTAGATATTAACCTTTATTAAAAAAAAGCGGTATGATTTTTTTTGCCAAGTCAAGGATACAGACGACTTATATAGCCAGTGGACTAAAGCGCCACTAATGGGTCTGTTTGTCAGGTTGTCTTTTTTGTCAGTCTAATTGTATGTTATGGCAGACATTTGTTATGCTGTCTATCCCTTTGTTATGGTTTTGTGTCTGTCCGTTCTACTGTGTTTCAATTATGCTATGAGTGTCTGTTGAGGTGTATGCCTGTCATGAGGTGTGCTTGTGTTGGGTTGTCTAAAATTGTCGTCTCTCTCTCTGTTCAGTTGTTTGGTTCTCTGTGCTGCTGGCTGTCTGTCTGTTACGCTGTGTAATTCTATCTACTTATTATGCTGTGTCTAACCTGTTCTGTGTCTTGTCATAATAAGTATAATATGTTAAGTTGTGTATATGTTATCCTCTCTCGTTGTCTATACGTCTAGATGTCTAATATTCTGCCTGTCTGATTCTCTACCTAACTGTATGTCTGTCTACCTAGCTGTTTGATTCTCTGCCTATCTGTTTGTCTGCCTAGCTGTACGTCTGTCTGCCTAGCTCTCTGGTCATGCGTCTCTCTGTTATTTACCAACCTACTTCACATGCTGAGTGAAAACATGTAAAAAAAAAAAAATTAATTCCCGCTCTGGCCAGCATTGCGCCTTGGCCAGAATACCACAAACTCATTGCAGACTCAGGTGAGGTAAACATGATGAAAATTAAAACCTACAAGGTGGCTTCAAATATATGTCAACTCTTCACTTGATTCCTTTTTAAATTAAATATCACCAAAAACTGATAACTGTCCGTCTCATATATCCTTCTTGAGCGGAGGTTATTGGAAGAGAAACACGATTTTGTTTAATTTTAGGGAATGTCATATGAGAGTCCAGTTATATAAAAGTCCAGTTATATAAAAGTTCAGTTATATAAGAGTCCAGTTATATAAAAGTCCAGTCATATGAAAGTCCAGTTATTCGAAAGTTCAGTTATATGAAAGTCCAGTTATATGAAAGTCAAGTTATATGAAAGTCCAGTCATATGAAATCCCATTTATATAAAACTCCAGTCAAATGAAAATAGTCATATGAAAGTTCACTTATATGAAAGTCGAGTCTTATGAAAAGTCAGATATATGAAATTCAATTTATATGAAAATCCAGTCATATGGGAGTCCCTATATATAGAAGACCAGTTATATAAATACATCCAATCACAGTAACGTGCCATCATATGGAAGGCGGGACCGGCTAGCAAGACCACGGAAATAGGTCAACCATATTTTTTTGTCTTCACTTTTCCGGTGTTCTTTGTATCAGTACATTAACACCTGTTGGTTGAGGATGGCACACACTATGGATGGTTGGTTGAGGATGGAACACAGTATGGATGGTTGGTTGAGGATGGAACACAGTATGGATGGTTGGTTGAGGATGAAATACACGATGGATGTTCGGTTAAGGATGGAACACAGTATGGATGGTTGGTTGAGGATGGAACACAGTATGGATGGTTGGTTGAGGATGGAACACAGTATGGATGGTTGGTTGAGGATGGAACACAGTATGGATGGTTGGTTGAAGATGGAACACAGTATGGATGGTTGGTTGAGGATGGAACACAGTATGGATGGTTGGTTGAGGATGAAATACACGATGGATGTTCGGTTAAGGATGGAACACAGTATGGATGGTTGGTTGAGGATGGAACACAGTATGGATGGTTGGTTGAGGATGGAACACAGTATGGATGGTTGGTTGAGGATGGAACACAGTATGGATGGTTGGTTGAGGATGGAACACAGTATGGATGGTTGGTTGAAGATAGACTAACATATCCTTCATTTCCTACAATTTACAAAGATCTGAAAATAAAAACATCCAGTATATGTTCATCGCAGGAGGCCAACTGTCCCATACACTTTTAGTGAAAGCACCGCTGGATATAATATGAAGACGGAACACAGTCTTCACTCTTTAATAGGAAGAGGGAGATGTATTGCTTATTGATGCCCTCTGAAATTTTGATGGGTTCTGTCCATAAACCAAGTTTCATCACAATTCCTTGTATATAATAAAATAATAATGACGGATGGAAGTACGGACAATATTTCCATGGTCACCTCTCCTCTTAACCTAACCTAACCTAACCTAACCTAATCTCCCAATCTAACTAGAAACAAGAATAGGCAAGTCAATTACCTCGGTCGTGAAGGTTAGGCAAGAGTAAGATGTCCCCCTACAGAGCGTCTCCGAGATATTATCATAAAAGTACAATAATCTCTCTATATTACACACATCTGTTCACATCTAGGTTGTACGGCACTATGATACATGGAATTACCCTACTTCTACTTTACACTAAATACTGAACTTAAAATAGGGAATAATTCTGAATCTGAATATATGTCAAGTGCCACCTGATATCTGGTTTATGGACAAGTAAAATAGTGTCATGGTTACAGGTACGAAACTGATTTCTCTCTAATTACTTGTCAGGGAGGGAGAGTTGTGTTCCTCGCCCCGCAATATTATCACATACCTGTATCGGAGGGGGATGTAGGATTGTGGCAGGTAGTGAAGCTCCAGCCAACAGGTCACCAGGTGTAATGGGACAGTTATTGACGAACAATAGTGACAATGTCAACGCGTTTATGACGTATGATACTGTACGAGTTTAAAAAGTTTTATTCCCTATTACTTAATCATCTAAATATCGTATAAAGGAAAATAATAAATATAAAAATAGTAAGTAGAATACAAGAAACTACACCATAAACCAGACAGGGATATTGTATGTACCTGAGGTTACTGGGGTCGTAGTGTGGTCCTGTGTACTGTACTCGCTCTAGGGTTGAGAGGAGGAATAGTAATGTTTATGTGTACTCAATAGACCACACTCCCACACTCAAAGGTTCTCTTCTTCCCTCAACAGTTAATACCTTTGTAACAAGTGACACAAACATAACAAAGAGCCATTGATGTATAAGATTCATTTAGAAAGTAACAATTGGTTCTTGGAATTTCAAATGTTAACCAGGAGATGGGAATAATGCCTCCACACACACACACACACACACACACACACACACACACACACTTAACAACGATCATACAAACTACTTTTCTCTCTACCTGTCATTACTGAACACCTGAACTAATTGATATATTTTTTTTTACTATTTAAGAGAGAGAGAGGTGCTGTGAGAGAGAGAGAGACGGCATTTCATTTATTCATGAACGTAATTATGGCCCTCCTTTGATGGGTTCTCACACCACTCTCAAGGAGGAAGAATATTAGTGATATTTCCGCTGATTTTGTCCTAACCTTTGTGTGTGTGTGTGTGTGTGTGTTGCGTGCGTGCGTGCGTGCGTGCGTGCGTGCGTGCGTGCGTGCGTGCGTGCGTGCGTGCGTGCGTGCGTGCGTGCGTGTGTGTGTGTCCAGAAAATTTATATAATAACATTACTATTTACATGTGTGGCGTGTAGATCCAACGTGCCTGACCAACTTGTATACATATAATTAATCTTCCATATATGTCACCTGGTTATTGGTACACAAGATTATTCTTATGCAAAGCAATTTAAAGTTGGGAGATTCTCAGTACTGATTTGGCAAAGCAATTTTATTTGTAAAACAATGGCACTTTAGTGAAAAAAAGTGAAAGTGGATCCCAAAGACCTGACAGCTTGTTGAAGGCAGTTCGGATACAGTGTACTGCAAATTAAGTGAGATTAACACTGTGTTCGGCCGCCACCTCTTCTCAAATATTAAATTATTGACCTATTCACAGTGAGATGTACTGGGGGTGCTCCGGGGGTGAACTAGCAATATTTTAAAGATGGCGAGCACTATATTCACCAGGCCACGGCATCACAACAGCTAAGTGCCTTGGACTAACTGGGAAGACAAGATTTTATTATAATTTTCGGTAAACGTGGTGTTTTTCCACACGGTTACTAAATTACATCGTAAATAATGAAATATTTGTAGTCAATAACTTAATCTATTAAAATCTGTTTAATCTGTTTGAAAAAATATCCTTCAAAGCCTATTAAAATATAATAATTTATAAATTGCATAAAACATGTTTCTTTCTTCAAAGCCTATTAAAATATATTTTTTAACTGTATAAAACATTTTTTATTTTCAAAATTCATTATCACTAGTTTAATCCGTGGGGTCTGTGTGATGTATTGTAAGGGATAAATAAATAAATAAATAAATAAATAAATAAATAAATAAATGTATACACCTTTTATGTCTTGACCTGAACTTGCCTCTACACAAAATAGTGTCGGTGGACGTGTCAGCAATAAAGTTTGGCCGCCATAACCATAGCGCCATGGTCGATGGTGCAGTTATCGATAAACCGATACTCGGCCACATTCACAGTCAAGGACGCACCGCCACCATTGTCTTTTTTTACATACAACAAATACGAGACACTAGAATACATTACTGGACGCTCGGTGGCCTAGCATTTGGGGGGGAGAGTTCGGGGACCTCTGGGGTAAATGTTCTCTAGTCCCAGTGAATTGTCAAGGCTCCCAAGTGTCTGTCGCACCTTTGGTTTTAAGTAAGGTTAATATAAGTAATCTTTGACGTCACTCTGCATGGCTATGAAACAAATCCAGCGTCAATTTTCACTCATGTTATTGGAGATAGTCTACTAACCTTTTGTGTACGGGTTCTCCTCTGAGCTGAATAAAATCGTCTGGCGTTAGTCAAATAAAGTATTAAAAGTGGCGTCCCAGTAGTGAAGGGGTTAATAACATATTGATTGATTGTATATAGTTGATCTAGCATCGTAACCGTTAAAGTTATGTGACGCCATATTCACGTAATTATTTTTATTTACTATTAATAAAACTTAAATTATAGATGAATCTCAAACTATGCTTAAGAGATGACAAAACAACCTTATATTCTCTGAAGGAGACCAGCCTCCTCGATAAACTTAATTATTCCATCCTCTGGAAATGAGTCAATGATGTCGTGATTCGAAAGTTTGTGTTTGATTGTTTCCCCGAGCCTTATAGACAGGCGATCCGTACTTGGGTTCAGGACCTTTATGTTAACTCTTTGTCTGGAACCTCACCAAAAATCAGTAAGTGCTGGAACGCTGGAAAGTTTTAAAAGGAGGCTAGATAGATTCATGGATGATAGAGAGTGGTTGTAACTCTCGACAAAAGCTGCCATGCACAGGCCAACCGGTCCATTGCAGACTCCTTATTTTCTTATGCTCTTAATAGACACTTTCCGGCATTGCTTGATGGGTCGTCGGGGCACTCAAGACTCCTAATCATGATGAGGCGGTTACCATAAGGGGATGAATGAAATAAAAACAAAGGATCATCCTTAATAATAAAATGTTACATCACTTGCGTCCTTCACCCACATGATGCAACGGATGGAGAGTTTCTGAAAGAGGCAGGTTACAGTGCAACACAATGACAGCCTTTATGATCTACCTCTGCCGGTCTCCATTCCGTGTTGACTTCGCCTGGCCTTCTCCCCGTGATGTTACATGACCTTATCATTCCTTCACTCCAAAGTCAGTGGTGGGTGTACCTCTAGTGTCAAGTGAAATAGAAGGGCTGCGAGCACGGCACTTGCTCAAAAACATTAAAGACAGGGCTACAGGGAAGTTGTTGCTGAGATCGTTTATTCAATATCCAGCTTGACTTTAAAATGTCCTTCGACAAAATTTCAATTCGTCCCACTACAGTACCCGCGGAAGTTAAAACCCTGTGCATCTCAGGTGGACAGGTGAGGCACACATAACATAAAAAATCAAAGAAAGGAAATAACTAAGACTTGGTTTAGAAGATCAAGGCCATAGCGAGGGTAAAAAAGGTATATAAACTTTAAATCCCTGTCCATTGAACGTCACTGTTTTACATTATATAAGTTGTGGTCAGGATACCACAACCCCTTGAGTCACCGTAGAGTGAAAAATAAATATTCCCTCAGTAAATGAACTGTGTTGGAACCTCCAAAGAACAACTCCGTCATATTACAAACGTCAAGGAAGGCCAACCATTCGTTGATCAAGTGCGTAACGGCAAAGCTCCAGAGGTGTATGAAATGTCCCTCCTGTGTGTTTCAGCAAAATCTCCCAGCTGGTCTAGTACAGTCAACCAAAGATGCACTGACCCCACCCTGGGTCTCGTACTGACAATTTTACCTGGCAATACTTGGTAAAGTAAGGCTGTATGTAAAGTGATTGTGATTGGTGGATCTGTTTTCGGCTGTATCACTGTCAGGATAAATATTAAACAAACCAAAGGTAACATTTTTATAATAATAAACTATTCATCGTTATTTAAGATCACGAGAAATTACCATTTTTTTATATTTGCTTAAATAATGAAGAAAATTATATTTATGAAGTATCATCTCAACTACAATCACAGCTGCCACAAGATTCTCACATCAAATTTTCTTCATTATTTAAGCAAATATACGAAAATTTGGAAACTTCTCATATTCTTAAATAACGATAAGCAGTTTATTATTGTAAAAATTTTACCTTTGGTTTGTTTAATATTTATCCTGACAGTGATACAACGGAAAACAGATCCACCAATCACAATCACATTTACATACAGCCTTACTTTACCAAGTATTGCCAGGTAAAATTGCGAGTACGATATCCAGGGTGGGGTCAGTGTATCTTTGGTTGACTCTACATGTCCAGTTATTGTCCACACATCTGCAGCTTGTAGCCCTGGGACACGAGAATTATTCTCAGTTGATGGATGGCACGCAAGATGAATAGAACATCGCCACAAGGGACCATGAAGCTACCGATACATAAGAGCATAAGAACATAGGAATGGAGGAAACTGCAGCTGCCCTATTGGCCCATAGTGGGCAGTCCCATTTACACCCAATCCCTATTGCTCATATATCCATCCAACCTATGCTTGAAGCTATCCAGCGTATTCGACTTAATGAAGATGTTTGGTAACTTTTTCCATTCATCCACTACTCTATTTCCAAACCGATGTTTACCTATTTGGCGCCTAAATCTAAATTTGTCTAATTTAAAACCATTGTTACGAGTTCGCTCCTCGTTGGATAGTTTGAGTACCTTTGTCAGGTCCCCTTTGTTTAGCCCTGACTTCCATTTATACACCTCTATCATATCGCCCCTCACTCTACGTCTCTCGAGGGAGTGCAAATTAAGATGCTTTAACATGTCTCTGTACTCAAGGCTCCCAGTTCCCGGTATTAGTCTTGACATTCTCCTCTGAATTCATTCAAGGGATTCTATATCCATTCTTTAATACGATGACCAGAATTGAACTGCGTAATCCAAGTGAGGTCTCACAAGCGCAAGATATAGTTTTAGGATGACCTCTCTAATAGAGAGAGGTCAGGGTAAGTGGGAGTCAAAAACAAGCAGGTCCCGGGGAATAAAATTGGGTAATCAGGACAAGGGGTAAAACAGAACCAGGGAAGGGTAGGTTTAAATGTATACTATGCAAACAGTAGGAGCGTTAGACATAAAATAGACTTGCTGAGCGGTTGTATGTACCGAGAATGTACACGTCAAAGCAATCACCGAAACTTGGATGAATCTGGCGAGCAAGAACTTTATATCAGAGTACCACATAGAAGGGTACAACCTTTTTCACAAGGACAGGGAAGGGAGGAAGGGGAGAGGAGTCGCACTCTTCGTCAGCGATACATTAAAATGTTGTATTAATAATTCTTTAAAGGGTGAAATAGGAACCGAGTCTGTATGGGTAGAAATTGTGGAGGGAAGAGAAAAACTAATTATGGGAGTGATTTACAGGCCCACAAGTCTTGGGAAAGAAGCAGCTCAGCCCATATGGCAGGAAATGAGTAGGGCAGCAAAATACAAAAACCTGTGCATTATGGAGGATTTCATCTTCAGATATATTAACTGGACAACATTATAGGTGACTATGAATCTGAAGACCTCCTAGACGCAGTAAAGGACAATTTTTTAAAACAACTAATTACAGAACCTACTAGAGGTGACAATATATTATACCTAGTATTAACAAATAAAGAAAATATTATCAGAGATATCACAATAGGGGAAGAACTAGGTAACAGTGATCACAGATAAATCAGGTTAACCCTAAATTGGGAAACGAAAAACAATGACAAAATGATAGTCCCAGATTTTTGATCAGCGGATTATGAGCACAGGGACAAAATATACCATACAGAAAAATTAGGTCAAATAAGAATGACCCAAGGTGGATGACAAAAAACTTGAACATGACAGAAATAAAGAAAGGAATTTATAAGAAATTAAAGGGAGGGGAGGAGCATCTCAGAAACAGGTATAATGAACTATCTAGGAATGTTAAGAAAAATGTAAGGAAGGCAAAGAGGGACTACGAAATCAGGATAGCAAGAGTATCCAAGGCGAATTCCAAGGGATTTTTCCAGGTATATAGGACAAAGGTCAAGGACAAAGTGGAGCCTTTAAAGTCAGAGAGAGGAGAAGGGATCGATGATCGTGAGAAAATAAGCAAAGCATTAAACAGCTACTTCTTATCAGTTTTCACAGAAGAAATTCACGAGAAAATGCCAGAGGTGGAACTGATATTTAGGGGAAATGAAGAAGAGAAATTAAAGAATATCACTATCAGTAAAGAGGATGTTCTCAAGAAGATAAATAAATTAAAGAAGACAAAATCCCCAGGGCCAGATGAAATTTTTCCTCGAGTTTTGAAAGAGTGCAGGAACAGATTAGCGGATCCCTCGTAAATTTATTTACAAAATCATTAGACACGGGAGTTGTGCGAGACTTGTGGAAACAGGCAAATGTAGTACCAATGTTCAAAAAGAGAGACAGAGCATAAGCGTCAAATTACCGTCCGATTAGTTTGATGTCAGTAGTGGGGAAATTTCTTGAATAAATTATAGCAAATAGCATCCGATCGCATTTACAGAAAATACAAATTAATCTACGACTCTCAACATGGGTTTACAAAGGGAAAATCTTGTCTAACAAATCTGCTGACGTTTTTTAGGAGTCTTCGAGGTAGTATGCCGAAAATTACGATGTTACTTACTTAGAGGAGGCTAGATAGATTCATAGATGATAGAGAGTGGTAGTAACTCTCGACAGGAGCTGCCATGCACAGGCCAACCGGCCTATTGCAGACTCCTTATTATCTTATGTTCTTAGACTTTAGCAAAGCGTTTGACAGAGTACCGCATCAGAGGCTTCTGAGAAAAGTTAAGGCTCATGGTATGGAGGGGAAAGTTTTAAATTGGATAAAATCATGGATCATCGATAGAACACAGAGGGTCAGCGTCTATGATGTTAAATCTGGGTGGGGCTGTGTAACCAGTGGGGTTCCCCAGGGGTCAGTACTGGGCCCACTCTTGTTCATAATCTACATAAACGATCTAGATACTGGGATCAGCAGTGACATAAGCAAGTTTGCGGGTGACACAAAAATAGGGTGGCAGATTAATTCAGGACAGGATACAAATGCACTGCAGGAGGATTTAAATAAACTGCAGGAGTGGTCAGAAAAATAGCAAATGAAATTCAACACCAGCAAGTGCAGCGTACTTAATATTGGAAGAACAAATACATCAACCTTGAGAAGTCGACTTGTGAAAGAGACTTAGGGGTACCCGGCCCTACGGCCTAGAAAACAGTGCGTTAATGTTCAAAATAAGGCAAACTGAGTATTAGGTTTTATATCTAGAAGTGTAAGAAATAAGAGTGCGGAGGTCATATTGCAACTATATCTTGCGCTTGTCAAGCCGCACCTCGATTATACTGTTCAGTTCTGGTGCCCTTATTATAGAATGGATATCAATTTACTGGAGTCGGTGCAGCGAAGAATGACGAAAATGATTCCGGGACTTAAAACCTTCCAAATCAAGATAGATTAAAGAAACTAAACTTGCATGCCCTAGAAAGATAAAGAGTGCCAGGAGATATGATAGAAGTATTTAAGTGGGTGAAAGGAATCAATAAAGGAGATATAGATAAAGTTCTTATAATATCCGAGCAGGATAGGACTCGTAGCAACGGATTTAAGTTGGATAAGTTTAGGTTTAAGAGGGAGATAGGAAGAAACTGGTTCACAAATAGGGTGGTAGACGAGTGGAACAAGCTTAGCAGCTTTGTAGTAATTGCTGGAACGCTGGAAAGTTTTAAAAGGAGGCTAGATAGATTCATGGATGATAGAGGGTGGTAGTAACTCTCGACAGGAGCTGCCATGCATAGGCCAACCGGCCTATTGCAGACTCCTTATTTTCTTGTGTTCTTATGTAACTAACACTCCTTTGTATGAACCCAAGTACTTTATTAGCCTTGTTTCGAGCAAATACACATTGTTTACTTGGCTTAAGATTCCTACTTAACATTGCTCCTAAATCTTTCACACATTCAGATTTATCTAGAACATCGTTGTTCATCTGATATCTGGTTTCACTGTTTACATCTCCTAGACTAAGTACTTTACATTTGTCCTCATTGAATTTCATCTGCCATTCTTCAGACCATTCGAAAATTTTTTTTAGATCTCCCTGTAGTTTTGCGGAGTCCTCGTCAGATTTAATTATACACCCTATTTTAGTGTCGTCAGCAAATTTAATTATGTTGCTGTCTACGCCGATATCTATGTCGTTTATGTATATAATAAATAATAATAGTCCAAGTACTGAGCCTTGGGTACCCCACTAGTGACGTTACTCCAATCGAATTTGGTGCCGTTAATGCTCACTCGCTGTTTCCTGTCCTGTAACCACGCACTAATCCTTTTTAGAATATCTCCTCCAATCCCATGAGCCTCCACTTTTCTTATTAGTCTTTCGTGTGGGATTCTGTCGAAGGCTTTACTAAAGTCAAGATATACCACATCATAGTCGTGCCCCTCGTCCACTGATTCGAAAACAGCTGAAAAGAATGTTAATAGATTAATTAGACATGAACGCCCGCTTGTGAAGCAAATACAACGTTTACGAAAAGGCAGCAAAAGTACTAAAACTGAGCTGTGGTTTAGTAACGTTGGTGGCAAAAAGTATCTGTCTGGGTGACAGGCTCCACAAGGACGTTTTACCATCCATTGTTTTTTTTTATTTCTGCGCCAACACAGATGGCAGCGACAAGAGTCACGTGTTGATAAGAAGGTCGGAACACTCACTTTAATTTCCGTCCAATGTTCAACAGCTTTTGTCTCCAAAACATGAACAATGGAAGAGTAAGATGAATGCGTGAGATTGACAGATCCATTTTAGATTTTCTTGATTAACTGTAAAGGAATAAATGCACATATACATAGATATATATCCGTATATGTACAGTTGCAAATACCCTTTATAATCTTTAAGGAAGCAAGACCCACTCCTACAAGTACCGCCTTTTATAATGTCTCAGTGATGTAATTGAATGGCATTTGCAGTGTGTCTAGAGTGTAGTAGGCACTCCATTTGATAGCCTTCACTTCTCTAATTATAAAGTTTGGCAACCGTTCTTATCTGAGTGCCTTGGGCGCGAACCAGTGACCCTGAAGACAAGCGATATATCCGATTATCCAGTTCATCCCCACGTCAGTGACAGCCAATTAATTGTCTCCTAATTAGTTAAATGATATGTATTCAGGTCATTGTGGTGCCGTAACTAATGTGAGGTAAGATGGTCTTAGTAGGGGTCAGGGTCACGTAATGCTCTCTGATTACTGCTTATGTTAATGGCTATGTGGTCCTTCACTGAGACTGAATTCATTAAATTGTGAATGAAAATTGATTATATAATCCTAAGTTTTCATAACTTATAACATTTGTAAACGCTTGACTTTCTCCTAATCTATGACATGACCGTTGTTCCTCTCTCTCTGTGCTGATAACCACATAGGAAACAAGAAAACACGAAGTTCCCAAGCGCTTTCGTGTAATTCACATCTTCGGGGGTGAGTACAGACTAAGGAGTAATTACTGACAAAGCTAATATATACAGTAAAGGAGAGTGAGATCTAGTCCCTAGGGACAGCAGGTGTCCACCATATCCAGATCATTAGGTAGTGACCCAACCCTTTCACCTGGTTACAAATCCTGTTAATCACAAAATCATCCACTTTGTACATGCCATTACTCAAATTCATGTTGACAAATTCGGTATGTTTAATGAGGCTAGATTCTATAATGTTCCTACTGACAATTGAATTACAAGGTAATACTGAAAAGGCATTATCCCAGTCATTGCAATGCTTATTATCTCTCATATGAATTAACAGAACATTGGACTCCTGGCCTGTCCTAACATTATATTTATGTTAAGTCTAGTTATAAGATCTGTAGAATATCTTACATTCCTTGTAAGGAACCTTGTAAATGTAGCCACCTGCATTGCTGAGAGAGTTCTTAATTAAAATTTGTTTTATAGAGCATATATATATATATATATATATATGAGTGGAGGAAACTGCAGTGGGCTTATTGGCCCATACTGGGCAGTCCCATTTACACCCAACCCCTATTGCTCATATATCTATATATCTATCCAACCAATGTTAAAGCTATCCAGTGTATTCGAGTTAATGATGGTGTTTGGTAAATTGTTCCACTCGTCCACTACTCTATTTCCAAGCCATTGTTTACATATTTCGCGCCTAAATCTATATTTGTCTAATTTAAAATCATTGTTACGAGTTCGCTCCTGGTTGGATAGTTTGAGTACCTTTGTAATGTCCCCTTTGTTTAACCCTGACTTCCATTTATACACCTCTATCATATCGCCTCTCACTCTACGTCTCTCGATGGAGTGCAAATTAAGATGGACCTTAGCTTTCGTCTTCATTCACGACATCTTCAGAGGTAACTAAAAATCCATTGATTGTACTCATACTACACAAGTTGCTATATTAAGAATATTTTGACTACCTTATCGCAATGAATTTGTCCCATTAGTTCAATCCCTTAAATTATTAAACATTAAAGTTGTTTCTAAGTATTACTCAACTGTTACTAATATGTTAATTAAGAACAGCTCAACCTTGAATGTAAATGGAAGTGTTTTCTGTATTCCATGTAGCAATTGCAATGGAAATTATGTAGGTCAGACTGGGAAAGCATTGCAACTCAGAATTAAACAGCAAAAGTACAATATTAGAACAGCATCTGAAAGCAGTGCACTGCTCGTTCATATAAGGGACAATAATCATCCCATAGATTGGGAAAACAGTTTAGAAGTGTATAAATCATCATGTGTCACAGAAAGACTTCTGGTTGAAGCAAGTTTGATTAGGGAATTGAATTCTATAAACCTTAGTGATGGTCAGTACAAAACTGATGATATGTTTCATAAATTTATTTATCAGTGGCCCAAGGTTAAAAATGCTTTGAAAGCATTTGAGGTAGATGTAGGATAGATGATTAGTGGGTCTCATATTTTTTACCTGACTTGACCTTACTTGTTACGTTGCTCATTTTTTATAAGCTCTTATTTCTTGTGCGGTGGAGGTGGTGTGTGGATTAGTGGATTCCATGTTAATGACCTGACCTGATGTTATGTGGGTCACCCTTTGTGTATAAGCCTCTCTCAGTCCCTGTAAATTTTGTTGCCTCTGAAGATGTCCTGAATAAAGGCGAAAGCTAAGGTGCTCCAGTGTTGGCCTTTTTCTGTGTGGTTTTATCGAGATTTATCTTGGCCACGTTTCCATTGTGGATCTACTGTACATGACACACACACACACACACACATATATAAGAACATAAGAAAATAAGGAGTCTGCAATAGGCCGGTTGGCCTATGCATGGCAGCTCCTGTCGAGAGTTAATACCACTCTCTATCATCCATGAATCTATCTAGCCTCCTTTTGAAACTTTCCAGAGTTCCCGCACTTACTACAAAGTTGCTAAGCTTGTTCCACTCGTCCACCACCCTATTTGTGAACCAGTTTCTTCCTATCTCCCTCCTAAACCTAAACTTATCCAACTTGAATCCGTTGCTCCGAGTCCTATCCTGCTCGGATATTTTAAGAACTTTATCTATATCCCCTTTATTGATTCCTTTCACCCACTTAAATACTTCTATCATATCTTCCCGCACTCTTCGTCTTTCTAGGGAATGCAAGTTAAGTTTATTTAACCTATCCTAATATGGAAGGTTTCTAAGTCCCGGAATCATTTTTGTCATTCTTCGCTGCACCGACTCTAGTGAATTTATATCCATTCTATAATAGGGGCACCAGAACTGAACCGCATAATCGAGGTGCGGCCTGACTAGCGCAAGATATAGTTGCAATAAGACCTCTGCACTCTTGTTACTTACACTTCTAGATATAAAACCCAATACTCTGTTTGCCTTATTTCGAACATTAACGCACTGTTTTCTAGGCCGTAGGTCAGTGCTTACAAGTACCCCTAGGTCTCTTTCACAAGTCAATTTCTCTAGGTTGATGTTGTTAAGGCTGTATACATTGACAGTATTTGTTCTTCCAGTATTAAGTACGCTGCACTTGCTGGTGTTGAATTTCATTTGCCATATATATATATATATATATATATATATATATATATATATATATATATATATATATATATATATATATATATATATATATATATATATGTGTGTGTGTGTGTGTGTGTGTGTGTGTGTGCTGATAACCTAAGAATTCCACTTCCAAGCTGCAAAAAATAAGTAAGTAAATAAATACAAATAATCATAATTGTTTAAAGAATCTGACCAAAACGAAAAAAAATCGTTTACACACTGAAAACAAAGTCAAATTTATGGTTAGATTTACGGTAACAACGTAAAACTCAAAGTAATCTATACAAACATTACTTAAAATCGGATATAGTAGTGAACCTATACCCGATATCGATTATCTGAAGTATAAAACTGGCTCTCAAACGGAAAAGCATTGAAAGTAACATAAAATTTATACCAGTTTATTGGACACATCTACAGCAGGTATGTCCAGATTCACATGGTAGGTGGGTAGCGTTTACGTTCAATAATTCAATACATTTATATCATGAACAAAGAATTACTATATACGATTTTCGGGTAATATCGTGATTATCCATCCTGTCATTATGTGAGGTTGATGACTTGATGACGTAGCTTGGTCGGTAAAAAAATTAGTTTGTAATGGAAGCTTTAGCGAGGAATTTACTGTACTTGAATAATTAACATGATTAGTTTTTTAGTCTCATTAGCATCATTATCTTCAGTATACTGAGTGTGTTCAATATGCACACTGTATCTAAATGTTACTATCCTTATTCTCCTTCACTGTCTGTAATAACCTCACTGTCCCGCACTATCTTCACTACCCTCAATAATCCTCACTATCTTTACTATCTTCACTACCCTCAATAATCCTCACTATCTTTACTATCTTCACTACCCTCAATAATCCTCACTATCTTCACTATCCTCAATACCTCAACTCTTCTCTACTCCTCCTCAGCCCGTCGACCGCTCTTAGGTGACCCGAGGCAATAACATCAGATTTGGGACATTATAAAACTATACTTTATAAAGAGTTGGTTATTATATTGTAGGGGCAGGAAAGACGACCTTACGAGCAGCAGATAACCACACCTAAACTGTTTACCTGAGACGATTCCTGATTGACTTTCGCAAGTAAATTAGATTCTTCTCTTTTATTAAGAGTCAATACTGCTGTGGTTTTGGGGAGGGGTTTATGTGGGTGTAGGAGAATACTGGGGGTGTATTTCGGGTCCTCGTGTAAACTTTAAAAATACATATTTTATACACGGATACACACTAAAGAATTTATGATAGACATAAGAACACAAGAATGGAGGAAACTGCAGCGGGCCTATTGGCCCACACTGGACAGTCCAATTTACACCCAACCCCTATTGCTCATATATCCATCCAACCTATGTTTGAAACTATCAAGATTATTCGAGTTAATGATGATGTTTGGTAACTTGTTCCACTAGTCCACTACTCTATTTCCAAACCACTGTTTACCTATTTGGCGCCTAAATCTAAATTTGTCTAATTTAAAAACCATTGTTACGAGTTCGCTACCTTTGTCATGTCCCCTTTGTTTAGCCCTGACTTCCATTTATACACCTCTATCATATCGCCCCTTACTCTACGTCTCTCGAGGGAGTGCAAATTAAGATGCTTTAACCTGTCTCTATACTCAAGGTTCCTAATGCCCGGGATTAGTCTTGTCATTCTCCTCTGGATTCTTTCCAAGAATTCTATACCCATTCTGTAATACGGTGACCATAATTGAACTGCGTAATCCAAGTGAGGTCTCACAAGCGCAAGATATAGTTTTAGGATGACCTCGCTAGTCTTGTAACTAACACTCCTTTGTATGAACCCAAGTACTTTATTAGCCTTGTTACGAGCAAAAACACATTGTTTACTTGACTTGAGATTCCTACTTATCATTACTCCTAAATCTTTCTCGCAGTGGGATTAACAAGGGTAAAATGGAAGATGTTCTGAAGCTCAGTAATAACGAAATAACTAGAACAAATGGCTTTAAATTAGATAAATTCCGATTCAGAAAGGATATAGGCAAGCACTGGTTTGGTAATAGAGTTGTGGATATGTGGAATAGGCTACCGAGTGCTATAGTAGGATCGGGGACGCTAGGGAGCTTCAAGACGAAGTTGGATAGGCACATGGAAGTGCTGGGATGGGTGTGAAAGGGATCTGCCCTGTATGGGCCAGTCGGCCTCCTGCAGTATCCCACTTTCTTATGTTCTTATGTTCTTATACATATACTGTATATACATATAGCCCCAGCTACCCTCCCATACAAGCAGACTGCACCACACCACGCTGTATCGCACCACACCACACCACACCCCGCCACACCACAACTAATTACAGAACCTACTGGAGGTAACATTATATTAGATCTAGTATTAACAAATAAAGAAAATATTATCAGAGGTATCACAGCAGGGGAAGAACTAGGGAACAGTGATCATAGAGAAATCACGTTCACCCTAAATTGGGAAACGAAAAACAATGACCCCGGACTTTCGATCGGCGGATTATGAGGGGTTAAAAAGGTACCTATGTGAGGTCGCCTGGGAACAGTCAGGTCAGTCCCAGGTACGAACGGGTGAGGTCACCGGCGACACAATAATATATTCACTAGTATACTTTTTCAAGCACAAGAACAAAATATACCATACAGAAAAAATAGGTTAAATAAGAATGAGCCAAGGTGGATGACAAAAAATGAATAAACATGACAGGAATAAAGAAAGGAATTTATAAGAAATTAAAGGGAGGAGAGGAGCATCTCAGAAATAGGTATAATAAACTATCTAGGAATGTTCAGAAAAATGTAAGGAAGGCAAAGAGGGACTACGGAAACAGGATAGCAAGAGAATCCCTTGGCGAATCCCAAGGCATTTTTCCAGGTATATAGGACAAGGTCAAAGACAAAGTGGAGCCTTTAAAGTCAGAGAGATTGGAAGTGATCGATGATAGTGAGAAAATAAGCAAAGCATTAAACAGCTATTTCTTATCAGTTTTCACAGAAGAAATTCACGAGGAAATGCCAGAAGTGGAACTGATATTTAGGGGAAATGAAGAAGAGAAATTAAAGAATATCATTATCAGAAAAAGGATGTTTTCAAGAAGATAAATAAATTAAAGAAGACAAAATCCCCAGGGTCGGATGAAATTTTCCCTCGAGTTTTGAATGAGTGAAGGAACAGATTAGCAGACCCCTCGTAAATTAGACACGGGAGTTGCACCAGACTTTTGGAAACAGGCAAATGTAGTACCCATATTCAAAAAGGGAGTCAGAGCATAAGCGTCAAATTACCGGCCGATTAGTTTGACATCAGTATTGGGAAATTTTTTGAATAAATTATAGCAAATAGCATCCGATCGCATTTAGAGAAAAACAAATTAATCTACGACTCTCAACATGGGTTTGCAAAAAGAAAATCTTGTCTAACAAATCTGCTGACGTTGTTTAGGAAAGTCTTCGAGGTAGTAGATAATGAAGAAAATAACGATGTTATTTACTTAGACTTTAGCAAAGCGTTTGACAAAGTACCACATCAGAGGCTTCTGAGAAAAGTTAAGGCTCATGGTATCGAGGGGAAAGCTTTAAATTGGATAAAATCATGGCTCACCGATAGAACACAGAGGGTCAGCGTAGATGGTGTTAAATCTAATTGGGGCTGTGTAACCAGTGGGGTTCCCCAGGGGTCAGTACTGGGCCCACTCTTCTTCATAATCTACATAAACGATCTAGATACTGGGATCAGCAGTGACATAAGTAAGTTTGCGGATGACACCAAAATAGGGCGGCAGATTAATTCAGGGTAGGATGCAAATGCACTACAGGAGGATTTAGATAAACTGCAGGAGTGGTCAGAAAAATGGCAAATGAAATTCAACACCAGCAAGTGCAGCGTACTAAATATTCGAAGAACAAATACTGTCAATGTACACAGCCTTGACAACAACAACTTAGAGAAGTCAACTTGTGAAAGAGACTTAGGGGTACTTGTAAACCCGAACCTACGGCCAAGAAAACAGTGCGTTAATATTCAAAATAAGGCAAACAGAGTATTAGGTTTTATATCTAAAAGTGTAAGTAATAAGAGTGCAGAGGTCTTATTGCAACTATATCTTGCGCTAGTCAGGCCGCACCTCGATTATGCTGTTCATTTCTGGTGCTCCTATTATAGAATGGATAATGCACTGGAGTTTGTGCAGCGAAGAATGACGAAAATGATTCGGAGACTTAGAAACCATCCATATCAGGATAGATTAAAGAAACTAAACTTGCATTCTCTAGAAAGACGAAGAGTGCGGGGGAGATATGATAGAAGTATTTAAGTGGGTGAAATGAATCAATAAAGGAGATATAAATAAAGTTCTTATAATATCCGAGCAGGATAGGACTCGTAGCAACGGATTTAAGTTGGATAAGTTTAGGTTTAGGAGGGAGATAGGAAGGAACTGGTCCACAAATAGGGTGGTAGACGAGTGAAACAAGCTTAGCAACTTTGTAGTAATGGCTGGAACGCTGGAAAGTTTTAAAAGGAGGCTAGATAGATTCATGGATGATAGAGAGTGGTAATAACTCTCGACAGGAGCTGCCATGCACAGGGCAACTGGCCTATTGTAGACTCCTTAATTTCTCAGGTTCTTATGTTAACCACACCCCCTCGCACCACACTAAACCACACCCCGCCACACCACACTAAACCACACAACATAATACTAAACAACGCCGCATCACACGAAACCACACCCCGCCACACCACACTAATTCACAACCACACTAATCCAAGTCTCATCACATTTTCAACCACACCCCGCCACACCACACTAATTCACCACACTAAACTAAAAAACCTCGCCACACCACACTAAACCACACAACATACACACTAAATCACGCCTCATCACACTAAACCACACCCCGTCACACCACACTAATTTACACCACACTAAACCACACCCCGCCACACCACTCACTCTGAACCACTGTACTTGGCTCTAGCACTTGAATTACAACCACAACGACTGAATGGAAGGGGAAATACACTTCTCTAGTATACATATGGGAGGGTCGAGGAGAAGGAAGAGGAAGTGGAAGAAAAGGAGGAGGAGGAGGTGGAGGAAGAGAAGAGGAAAAGGGGAAGAGAAAGATGAGTAAAATGAGGTGGAGGAGGAGGAGAATGGGGAGGAAAGGGATGAGGAAGAGTCAAAGAAGGAGGAGGAGGAGAATGGGGAGGAAAGGGATGAGGAAGAGTCAAAGAAGGAGAAGGAGGAAGGGAATGCGAAAGAGAAAAGGAGGAGGGGGAAGAGGAAAAGAGGGAGGTGGAGAAGGAGGAAGGGGAGGAAATGGAGGAGGAATAGGAGAATAAGGAGGAGGAAAGGGATGAAGAGGAGTAAAAGGAGGAGGATAAGAAGGAAAAAGAAGACGAGGAGAAATACAAGGAGGGGGGAAAAGGTAAAGGAGGAACATGAGGAGGAGGTGGAGGGTGGGGGGAGAGAGTAAGATCGATGAGTGTGGAGGGAGTGAAGTAAAAAGAGGGAGGAGGGAAGGGATGGAAGGGGAAGTAGGAGGAGGAGGAGGGGTAGTAAAGAAGAGTAAAAGGGTGCAAGAAAGACGGAAGAGAGTGGGAGATCGATGGGTGAGGGAAAAGAAAGGAAGATGACTAATAGTGTGACAAGAGAGGGGGGAAAAGAGAGAAAGAAAGAGAGGCAGCGTGTCACAGTGGAAGGGACTATGAGAGTGAGGGAGGTGAGAGAGAGGGAGGGAGGGAGGTGGGGTGAGAGAGAGGGAGGGAGGAGGTGAGAGAGAGGGAGGGAGGGGAGTGGAGTGTGAGTAAGGGAGGGAGGGAGGGAGGGAGAGTGAGGGAGGGAGAAGGGAGGAGGGAGGGAGTGTGACAGACAGACAGTGAGAGTGAGTGAGGGAGACAGACAGTGTGAGAGTGAGTGAGGGAGACAGACAGTGTGAGAGTGAGTGAGGGAGACAGACAGTGTGAGAGTGAGTGAGGGAGACAGACAGTGTGAGAGTGAGGGAGAGAGACAGTGTGAGGGAGGGTAGGAGTGAAGGAGGGAGACTGTGAGAGTGAGGGAGGGAGACTGTGAGAGTGAGGGAGGGAGACTGTGAGAGACACAGTGTGAGAGTGAAGGAAGGAAACTGTGAAAGTGAGGGAGGGAGGCAGTGTGAGGGAGGGTAAGAGTGAAGGAAGGAGACTGTGAGAGTGAGGGAGTGTGAAAGTGAGGGAGGGAGTGTGTTTGGGAGTTGTATAGGTCGTGTTATCGGCCACAACATGGACGCGACAGCCTTTTAGCACTGAGCCGCTGAGGCCAGGGTGGAGCTGACAGCCAATTTTCTAAAAACGGATTCAGACACACGAATTTTCAATATTTTACGCGTCGTGGGGCCGATAACGTGAACCCGGAGTGTGTGTGTGACGTGTTATCCACACTTTGAAAGATATTCCCCGTCCTTCCTGCAAATATGATAATAGTTTCCCTGACAGCTGTGAAGCCCAGCCAATATAACGCAAGGGAAGATTACCATCGGTTGAGTGAAGTGGTGAGATGCATTATGTAGTATCTAACAGAAAATTACATGTTTGTTTATCTTTAACAGGTTTGCTTGAAAAAGGATAATGTAAATTTCTCTTAAGTTTTCGATTCATTTCTTAACAACACACATCATCATCTTGAGAGTCAAGTTGTGTGATAATTTGGTTTGTTTTCAACCTTAACCCAAAATTGGGAGATAATCTTAGTATCTTTCGTCGAGGCAATTTGTTCTCTGTCAGGATTGATGATACACCTGTGGGATTCTGCTGTGTCGTCGCCAGGTAAGGGAGGTGTTAAGGGCTTCTTAGTGTTTGTATTAAAGGAAACAACGATTTTAATAGACAGTACAATATTTATGTCGACATTAGTATACGGGCGTGAAGCATAAGTTCTGAAATAACTTAAAAGTGAATAGAATACAGAGAATATGAAATACGGCCACAAAAAGATGAGGTGATGGCAGAGGTATGAATATTTGAGAGATTGTAAGGTGAAAGATTGATAGAAGTGTAGAATTCAATGGCTGATGGTAGGAGACGTAGAGAGCCCAGGAGAAGACGGAAGGACGGGAGGGGGGATGTAGGTATGTGATATAAGTGTGGACGGGCGGACGGACGGACAACTAAAGAACTGCTGTTTGCATCAATGACCAGAAATTAGAGTTGTGTGGTTCTTGGGGACGGTACTACAGGCTGCTGATGGGTGATGATGAAATGTATGAAACGACAGTGTTAAATCAAATGGATATCTTGGGGTCTTTTGGTGTGGAAGGAAAACATTGCAGAGGTACCGATTTATTACAGATTTTGAGAATATGGTAAAGATTGATGGTTGAGTTATTGAGTACTGTACTGTTATCCTACAACATACTGAGAAAAAGCTTGCAAGAATAATAAATATGTAAAGAAATCTCTGAGGTCATCCCACTTTAGAATTATTCTTATTTAGAAAAACTGTAGGCTATATACACTGTAAAAAAAAAAGAAGTTTACCTAAAACTCGCATCTCTCTTTGATCTCTTGAAAAAAAAAAGACCAACTCAAGGGAGGGTGTAGAGGTGTGTGGCGCGGCTGTGGCCTCACACACGACGACACACAATAAAGCTCCCATCCAGCACGTTGAATATACCCAACTATTGCTCACCCTTAATACTCACGCTCTACTGTGATGCTTTCCTACCTGAGCGTGTCTAAAGAGCCTGACAAAAGTTATCTGTTACCAGTATACAGTGGCAATTAAATATCCGTATATCGTTACTCGAACCCAGCAAGATGCCAGTCCCAGGTGATAACATCTCAGACACCATCCGCTAAATGTCACTTCTAACCTCCAGCACTCTCCAGCGCTTCCGTGTGACAACCTGTCATATGATACGACCAGATATTTAGTTACATTGATTCACACGAACAATGAGTACCTGCTTATATGCACGTCTCCTCTAACATACTATGATAACCTTTCCAAAAATATGAACATAAAAAGTAAACTAAATTAAACCGAGAAAAAACATTGAAACATTTAACTACACATAGATGAAGGATTTGTTATTGAGGACAGAGTTACTGTTGTTGTTTTAGGTATCTAAGTATCTCAAATTATTACAGTAGATTAACTAAGTGTCTATACTACACGACCGTAAACTATATTTTCTTTAAAAGGAATTAAATTTGATCTTTCTTTGTTTCTCTTGTGTGTAGGTGGAGGTATAACAATAATTCTATACGGATGACCCACTATTTCAGGTACAAGTAAAGGACAATGATTTTACATAAGATGGTGATCAGAATATAATATACATACTAATCCACTATTGCTCACACTATAATAAAAACCTCTACGTCAATCTAATCCAAATGTAAATGTTTTCAATCTGTTTCTACCAATCACAAGTGACCAAAGATTATTAAAAAAAAAACGCATACACGCACACGCCCCCCCACCCCCAACACGCCTACACACACACGCACACGCACGGGGGTGTTTGCGTAGTGATGTGTGGAGGATACATGTCGGCTTAGTGTAACTCTGTGCTGCCAACATAACAAAAGAAAAACAGATCCTTTATGGTGAGAACAAGATAGTGTCACAGGTTTACAGCACTCTGGACCCTCGCCATTAACCCAGTACAGGTTTTATATTTAATATATTTCATACAATTTATTGTTTTCATTGGATCTGATAAACAAATTAATACACACACACACATATATATATATATATATATATATATATATATATATATATATATATATATATATATATATATATATATATATATATATATATATATATATATATATATATATATATATATAGAGTATATATTATTTTTTAAATAATTACTGTACTACTGTAGTTTAAACTCACCAGACCGTAAAGTTTGCAATGAACAAAACACTTGACAGAACTAATTACATGTCAGGCAACAAAGGTGTACACCCCGGGCTGTGGCCTCACAGTTATTCCTCCCTGCTTCCTTGTCCTCTTCTGAGAACTCTTAACTCCACCAACAACCAAACTATTTTTTTGGCGTAATTTAATTGCAAGGGTTACGAACACTGTTTTACATCTAGTCTGTTGTGTTTTATTGATATTGCTACATGATACAGGATGGTTGGTAGTGTTTAATTTTGGTTATCAATAGCGTCAGGGTTCGCTAAGTCTTTGTCTTACAACAGACGAGTTTTAAAAGTTAATACAGAAATTTATTTTTATATGAATTTTTACTGCTCGATTTAGCTTAAACAACATAACTTAACCTACCCTAACCCTCTTCACCTGCTGCCGTGCTTGTAAATAAAGGCCTCATGACCAACATGACCTGAAAAGAAATTTATGGATCATTTCCTCCTCGGTAATGCCTATGTGGCTGCATAACTAACTACTGCGGCTATTAACCTACTCCGAGTGCCATCAACCTCTTGACACTTGTCTCCATATTGGATAATTCCACATTTATCTTGCACAAATTTTCTCCAGCTGCAAGACATTCGAATAAAAGAAAAGGCTAAAACTTAACTCTTTTCCTCAACTGTACCAACTTGTTTCTGATTTTCATATTCTTACAGTGTTCACAAACATCAACAGCAATTTCTCCCATCAACACTGCAACAGCATGTGTCACTGGCAGCCAGACACAACAGCGCTTCTCTTAATGTTATTTATTTCTCCTACAATCATCATCACGACCACTACAACCTCACTTAACACCGACTTTTCTTTTACATTCTCACCAGCATTCGGGAAACGTTGCGGTCAATGTCTTGGGTTATTTTGTCATTACCAGCGTTGTATTTATTATTTACACTGTTGTCCACTGTTGTCCATTCTCGACACTACCATTATTTATCATTGTTGTTTAGACTCCTCTCCTACAATCACCATTAACTTTATCAATCTTCAACAGCACTACTAACAACCTCACCCCTGCAACTACTACCACTGTCAACATCACCACAATTACTATCACTACCGCAACCACCACCATCACCCCAATTACCTCACACAAACCGAGCTCTTAAGAAACTTGATACTAGCTTATGTAATTATCTACCTTAAAGGTGGGCATGGCCGAACACTAACGTGACGAAGGTAAGGCGATGATGGCAGGTGGCAGGTCGGGAGTGCCGCCACAACCAGCGTGTGGCAGGCCGCCCACAGTGCCACCGACACCTACTTAACAGCACAATGGCTCGCGGAGGGGTAACACAGTGCCAAGCTCTCAGCGGGGGGGACAGATGGTTGCAGGGGCGCTACGGGCGGGCTTAACGGCGTCCTCCAGAGAAAGACTGACCCGTACAGACGATGGGGAATATGTTATGCAGAGATGAATATAGAGTTATGCTACACATAACCCTACTTCTAATAGCTGCGTCGGCATAATGGGTGCTCGTACTCTTCCTTTGTGTACTAAGAGTTTGTCGTGGTGTATTGTGGTGTTGTGAGGCGGAGTGGTTTTGTCTACCTGGTAAACACAGGACTAAGGGATGTGCTTCAGTAAGCCTGCACCTTGCCTTCTGAGCTCAAAGACTGAAATCGTTTTTTCAAATCTCAATAAGTGTTTTGACTCAAGGTTTAATGTCGTTCTTTTAGTCAAAACGTATATAGAAATCTTTGTGTAAGACTATTTCGACCTTTTGTTAAAGACTTATATGACCTTCTGCTTCACGCTAACAGGAACACGTCTTAGATCTAAAAAAATTAATACGCGTGACAAGGCAGAGAAAAAAAAAACATGAAACATTTGTCCAAGTCAGATCACTCTAACTGGTTTATTTCGTTTTAATCTGGGGCAGTGTAGGACCTCCACACAGACACACCAACCAGGAGCCGTTTACAACCACCGTGAGTGTATATAGCAGAGGTTAAAGAAATATTATTAACCTCTTTCCTGTCATTAGCGTGGGCACAAATGAAGTTCTATTTACACAACTTTTTATATGTAGAATCCAGTTCGTTGACCTTTAAAAACTGACACGAGTGGCTGGAGAACAGTGCAACTCGCCTTTTCTGACGGATAAGCTTTTACTAAAACATTAATTAAGAGTAAGGCCAACGCCCTCGCCAACTCCCTAGCCCAAGCAAACGCCCTCGCCCTATCCCACGCCAACGCTCTAGCCCACATCAACGCCCTATCCCACGCCAACGCTCTAGCCCACATCAACGCCCTATCCCACGCCAACGCTCTAGCCCACATCAACGCCCTATCCCACGCCAACGCTCTAGCCCACATCAACGCCCTATCCCACGCCAACGCTCTAGCCCACATCAACGCCCTATCCCACGCCAACGCTCTAGCCCACATCAACGCCCTATCCCACGCCAACGCTCTAGCCCACATCATCGCCCTCTCCCACGCCTTAGCCAACACCCGGGATGATAACATAAGCTCCAACCATTATTCCAGGAGGTGAACAACGAAAAATAAATTTCACTTTTCACACGAATCTCGACACAATTTTACAGGACTTAGTAGCGTGAGGTAAGTAAACGTGAGCAAGACCACCGCTAGAGGAACTAAGAAAGCAACTTATTTACTTTAACTAAATTCTACAAATCATTTCACAGGCCAATTACATGACATAATTACACATTACACATATACATCAATAAATATACATATAAAATACATAAACCAGGGTCAAATGAGGTTAAACTTGGTCACAAACTAACTAAGACGAGATATATTTCCTGTAATCAAATTCCACGAAAGAAGATTTCCCAGGATGTAATACTGTAGATTAAAAATAAACAATTTCCTCTCTCTCTCTCTCTGTGTATTTAATCTAACATCGTAGTGTTTATTTAATGGCTCTGTTTATGTTATGAGAATAGTTAAGCCTTGGTGACATCCAAACTTAATACAGTAAAATTTATTTATTTTGTTTCCTGTGGTTTAATTTCAATAACTATCTTCATCTTCCTTCTCCTCTTCTTCTTACCTTCTCCTCCTCATTCTTCTTCTCCTCCTTCTTCTTCGTCTCCTCCTTATTTCATCTCATTCTCATCCTCTTTCGTCGTCTTCTTCACCGCCTTCGTCTACTTCTTCGTCTCATCCTTCTTCTACTCCGCCCTCCCCTCCTCCTCCTCCTCCTTCCCCTCCTCCTCCTCCTTCTTCTTCTTCCTCCTCCTCCTTCTCATCCTCTTTCTTCTTCTTCTTCTTCACCGCCGTCATCTTCGTCTTTTTCAACATCTTCTTCGTCCTCTTCTCCCCCGTCTTCTTTCTTCACGATCTTTGTCTTCTGTTTCGTCTTTTCTTTTTTATTCTTTCTATTATTTATTTATTTTTTGCGTCATTCTCCTTTTCTTATCAAATGTTCTTTAGAGTGATTTAAATGGCGCGAAAAACCATATTAATCGAAAATAAATATTGTTGACGTCATTTCCCCCGAGATTACGTAAACATGATGATATATACAAAGTCTTAGATTAAATACAACTTTGTAACATAACGTATAAGCGAAAAAAAAAAATCGCAACTGTAAAATAATAATAAAAGACAAATACCAAATGTAGAAACAAAATCAAAACAAAATTTTAGCAACAAGAGCAATAACAGCAATATAAGTAACAAGAACAAGAACCAAAATAACAATAAGAACAATAACCATCACCAATATAAGTAATAAGTACAATAAAAAAGCAACAACAACAACAAAAGTAGCAACAATAACAATCACAATAACAACAAAAGTAGCAATAAGAAAAATCGCAACAAAACAAAAGTAGCAACAATACTAATCACAACAACAAAAACAAAAGCAGTAACAAGAAGAATCACAACATCAAAAGTAGCAACAAGAAAAACAAAAACAACAGCAACAACAAAAACGGTTCCTTCACACCCTCCCCTTACATTAATTCCTCAATCACTTTCCCACACCCTCGTTCCCCCTCACTCTTCCCTTCTCCTTATGACTCTCTCCTTGGGCTCCTTCCCTCTTTTCTCTCTCTCTCTTCTTTCCTTGTCTCTACTCCCTCTTTCTTTCTCTGTCTTTCTCCTTTCCTCCTTATACTTTTGTTTCTCCATTGTTCTTCCTTACTTTATTCCCTCCCTCCTTCCCTCCCTTCCTCCCTTCCTACCCTCTCTCCCTCTGGTTCCTCCCTCCTTACCTTGCCCTGTTATTTTCCATACTCCGTTCCTCTACTCCCTCCCTCCCTCCCCTTCCTCTTTGTCAACCTTTCTCCTTTATTCTTCCATAGCTCCCTCTCTCTACTTCCTCCCTCCCTTATCTACCTTTCCTCTTTTCTCCCACCTTCCCTACCTACCTTACCTCCTTCCTCTCTTCCTTCCACCTTCCCTACCTGCCTCAGCTCCCAGACAACCTAAAAATATCAACAACAAATCCCCATCACGTACACAAACATGACTCTGACACCGGACCTTTCTCAAAAAAAAAAAAAAACTTTTCAACACGAAACAAATTTAAAAACGTCTGAACAAAAACTTTCGCTGATATAATATAAAATGAGTGATCAGAAATTCAAATGTAAAACTTTCTCTTTCACTATTTTGAAACATTGTGAAATGAACTTATATAGAGTAAGAAAAAAAAGTATACTCAAAACATTTTAAGACATTTTGGAGATAATTAATACGAATACAAGTTAAAACACTAAACATTCTATAGAAAATAACATTATTCTGGAACTATCTTATACCTACAAATAAAAATTCCTCAGTTAACATGTGAACCTAAGTTAGAACATTAAACATTAATACAGAAAATATTAACTTTCTGGTGGTAACTCCAATACATATTTTTCTCCTCAGTAAAAGAGCAAACTTGAGTTAAAATGCTCCATATTCTACACAAGATAACGGAAGGTCAAACACAAGATATTCTGAGAAAAAAATTATTATACATTCAGGTAATAAAGACAACAAGAGATGGGTAGTTGCCTGGGTCACCTTGGGCTTGAAAACAGAGTCCTTACGAGCGAGAAAAACACCTAATAGGAGAGGTTGGAGAGCCATGACACCCGAGTTTATGAACAGACGTAAAACACAAAGACTATCACATACACGGACGAACAAGTAAACAGACGAGAAAATATATAAACGGGCAAACGTATTAACGGACACACAGGCAACCAGACAAACGGACATACACACAACGGACAAGCAGATAAAATGATACACATGCAACAAAACACAAAGACGCATGGATAAACATACAAACGTACAAACAAACATGAACGTAGGAATACAAACAGATAAACATACAAACGGACAAACATAAAAGCATACAAACGGACATATATAAAACGGACAGCCATACACACGGACAATTATACTGACGACGGCAGGGAACAATGTGACACTTATATTTTATTACCGTGGATCTGTGAACAAGGTAAATCTCACCTAAACATTCACAACAATATAGCCACGATATTCTGAAAATAATTCAAACATAGACGTTTATTACATGACAACGGAAGCATAAAAAAAAACATTTATCAGTTCAAAAATATTAAAATATGTTTCAGACGACAATGATTATTTCCTTTAAAATTTTAATATTTTATATAATATATTCTAAAAATTATGTAAATATTTCGTATGTACTTAAACATTAATCTGACAAAAGCGGATATACACAGAACACTAAAAATTTCAAAACATTCTAAAAGTAATTCTTACGCAATATAAATATTGTTTTGGCGACAACTAGCACATCATTAAATACAAAACATTAAATAAAAACATAATTGCAACAGTTTACAAACAAGTCTTACTTACACGAACACTAAAGACGACAGACAACAGTACGTACACACAACACTGAAAATAATATATAAATATTTTCAACCTCTTCATTACGCTGTGCCGTTACTCGGGTGTCAAGACCAACATAACCACTCTGTAAATCATAAACACTCAACATCTGATATGAGTTAAAACCGGCTTTTATTCTATGATTTATAACATGTGTATTTTCTCTAAATGTTTATTCAATGTTTCTAGCACTTGTAAGAAAATGTGTCAACATTTTTTTACAACGGGAGGATAAATATTTGTAGTTAGGTGGGCGAACATGTTCATTTAATTTATTTTCGTCCTTCGTCAATAGTGAAAATGAAAAGGAGTCCACTTTTACGGATCATCGAGGTCGGAACTCAATTAGTAAGGTAATCTGGCACTGAGTGATGGCACAGTGACACGAGAGGGGGCGCGTCATGTTGTTGGTGGTGGTCATGGCGGCTACGGATACACACTGCATATATATATATATATATATTTATATATATATATATATATATATATATATATATATATATATATATATATATATATATATATATATATATATATATATATATATATATATATAATTGTTATTTCATTAGGGTCTTGAAATTTCCAACTCCCTCATCATAAACATTTGTGCTGCAATATCTTACCTAATCGACTTAGTTTACCGGTATTCTGAGATCCACTTGTTTACCAGCCCAACTTACGCTGTAAATTATTATCAAAATGTGTTATTATTCCTGTAATTATTTTGCTCATCATGAAGAAAGGAAGATGAAACAGTTAACAGCGTTTTTATCTTACAACAACCATACATTCAGACCCGCAGTCATAAAGGAGACAGCCAGTTAGGTATTACAATAGTCTATCCTATATGTATAAGGAGGAAGTACTGCTCATACTAGATGAAATTTCTACCGAATTTAAATGAAAAATGAAAACACCTGGAATGATGCTGTTCAAGATAAGTAAAATACCCTAAAAATACTAAGTCTTTAAATGCTGTGGGGAGGACAAAGTTACTAATGAGACTGACAATACAACATTCATATAGTTGTGGAATATTTTTGTTCTAAGTAAAATATTAACACACTCGTTTTCATTCACTGATGGCCACCAACATGTTGTACACGGAGGCAAAATTTACTGTTAATTGGACGTTCGTAATTGAGCTACTTAGTTTTATTTAGCTCCTCCTACTTCTCCTCCTCCTCCGGCAGGAGATCACGTTTGGGGAGGGAAGGGGGGGGGGGAGGATAGAGAATCATAGGAGAGAGGGAAGGGGAAGATAGCAGAGGGGAGGGGAGTATAGGGAAGGGGTTACAGAGAGGAGAGGGGTAGCTGATTAAAAAAAGGAGAGGAGGAATCTATCTCCCAACAGAGGCAGGTCACGCATCCCTCCCTTCCCTTCCTCCCCCACAGCCACTAATACCTTCCACATCACTCTCAATATATCAGCCAATCTCGTCGCCTTGTGGAGCCCAATCTCAGTCAAACCCCCTCAACCCTCCTTCCTCCTCCCCTTCTCTGGATCACTCCCCAACTTTTTCAATCCCATTAGGAAAGGATTTGAAATCAGAAAAAAAATATATAATCCTCATATCATACTTTTTTCTCCTTCTTACATCTGCAAATCCTCCTTGATTCTCAAACTTGAAATTTATCCTCCAGTGAGCGATTTTCTTCCCAGATTCCTCAGTTCCAGTTATCAACAGTTTTCTCTCCTGGTATGAGGTGATGGCACTGTCCATTTGGAAGCTTGGTAAGGCATGGAGGTGGTGAAGTGGAGGATGAGGGAGTGGAGTGGAAAATCGAAGACAAGGGGTGTCTGATGGAAGAGAAGCGTGAAGGAGGAGGTAGCCTGAAGGAGGAGGTAGCGTGAAGGAAGAAGTAGCCTGGAGGAGGTGGTAGCCTGAAGGAGGTGTTAGCCTGAAGGAGGGGGTAGCGTGAAGGAGGAGGTAGCCTGAAGGAGGAGGTAGCGTGAAGGAAGAAGTAGCCTGGAGGAGGTGGTAGCCTGGAGGAGGTGGTAGCCTGAAGGAGGTGTTAGCCTGAAGGAGGGGGTAGCGTGAAGGAGGAGGTAGCCTGAAGGAGGAGGTAGCGTGGAGGAGGAGGTAGCGTGAAGGTGAAGGTGACGTGAAGGAGGAGGTAGCATGGAGAGAGTGTGGAAGAGGAGGAGAAGAAGGGTATGAGGGCTGAGGAGGAGGAGGAGGAAGGATGTGGAGGAGGAGGAGGAGGAGGAAGGGTAGTGTAGGAAGAGGAAGGTTATGGAGACAGGTAGGCAAGCATGGGGATAGACTTATATTCTCCACCTCTCAGGGGTATACCAAGCTATACCAAACCTCCTGGTCTGCCACAGCCGCTAAAATTACACAGAAAAGCAATTTGAGAATGTGTTATACCTCTGGCCTAAATTGTTGTGTGTGTTTTTTTTCTCTCCTCCTCCTACACTGTTATTAATGCCGGGGTAGGCGACCAATTCTCCATTTTCATTACAGGACAAATTGGTAATAATTGGAAAAGGAATTTGTGGAGGGGAAGGAAAAGAGGGGGGGAGGGGGCTGGTGAAGGCTGCTGGTTCCTCTGTTTTTGTTTGTTTGAATGAAAAATTATCACGAAGGCTTCATCAATACATGTTTACGTCGTGTAAAGTTGAAGAATTGATGCTTATTATGGTAAGGATTTGTCGTGTGTCTGGCTGAGTGATTGGTTGAGTGTCTGGGTGAGTGTCTGGGTGAGTGACTGGGTGAGTGTCTGGGTGAGTGACTGGTTGAGTGTCTGGATAAATGACCAGTTGAGTATCCGGATGAGTGATTGGTAGAGTGTCTGGGTGAGTGACCGGTCGCGTGTCTCGTGTGAGTGACTGGCTGGGTGAGTGACTGGTTGACTATCTGGGTAAGTGACTAGTTGAGTACCTGGGGAGTGACCAGTCGAGTGTCAAGGTAAGGGCAAGTGATGACTACTCGGGTGACACTGATTGGGTGAAAATCTTATTTCCAAGAGTAAGGGGGGGAGGGGGGTCAATTGCCGAATTCAAGGAGTTGAACTCTACCATTGACCTTAAGACAATAACATTAACCACAAATAAATGTTCTTCTCTTTGGATGTACTTCTCTCGTTGAACATTGTTTATTTAGTTAAAACTATGACAAGCACTCACAAAAATCTGCTTTGATATTATCAATATTTTATCCTACATAAGCAAAAAAAAACAGAAAAGACTACATTCACAAAGGCGATTCAACAATATTTAAAAGTTTTCCACTTCATTTTTAACTTCTTCTGTTATTGGCTTAGTTGGCAAGAAGGAATCTCTCCTTCCAAATGCTGTCGTAAAGTCTCTCCTAGCCAGGCCAGCAGGCAGCACTCTGGGGGCAACAACTATAAAGAAAAAACTACTGTACTAGCAACTCGTATCGTTATCATGACTCTCGAGACATTACTGGCGAGGTGTGTTCTTGCTGGTGAAGAAAGGCAACACACCCGCGCTGAGAGTAGAGCGGTTAAGGCAAAAATAAGTCTCTTTGATAGAAGCATGAAACTTTGTTATCTATTGTAAAACATATGCCGAAACGTTTTTGATTAGTACCAATAACATGGCGTTTTCAATTACAACTAGCCACGTGCTACCTAGCAACCATGCCAGTCAATGGATTGATAGAACAGAAACAAGGAATCCGAAAATTGTCTTTATTTTTACATTAGCAGAACAATATATCATCTAACATATTGTTTTCCAAATTGCTTGTTCATTCATGGAAGTCAATATCTACCTTTCCTAGTGAATTTTTCAAGCATGAAAATCAGGAATGCCCCCAGCACTGTCTGCCCCGGCTTGGGCAGAAATCTGATGCACACCAGCCTCGAAAAGTAAACAACAATTACAACTGATGCACCATATATCGATGATGTAATAATTGCGGGAGAACTGTGATGCCGTATTATGCTTCCATCCAGTAACAGGATACGATAAAGTTTCTTCATTTTGTGGACGAGGCAAAAAGATTGCATATGATACCTGGCGAACATACCCAGCAACAACACCTGTTTTCCAACGATTCCTACAGAGGTAAAAGGAGAAGACTTAACTGTGCTGGAACGATTTGTTGTGCTGCTTTACGATCGTACATGTTCTTATAGTGGATTGAAAGAGTCTCGTTCTCAAAGAATGCACAAACAGTTCCTGGAGAGCACATTAACCGAGCAGTCCTCCAAGCCGGACATATCTGGGCGCAGGCAACCATCAAAAAAATCTAAACTTCCAAATCCAGAACATTTTGGGTGGAAACTATACGAGCTTGGGTGGACTTCTAAATAGGCAACAATGTCAGAGGCGTCGAAAACGTGGGAGGAACTCATTCACTGCGGCTGCAAAAAGACTTGCCTCGGTCTTTGCTGCCGTGTTCCTCTCTTTTTCCATTATGGTGGCAATTGTTATAATCAACATTCATACTGACCATATGATGTCTTAATCTATTAACTGTATACAGTGGCATCGCTAGGTGTGGGGTGGGAGGAGGGGGGGGGGCGCCAAATCGAGATATGGGAAAATTAACACACACACGCACGCACGCACGCACGCATGCATGCGCACACACACACACAAAGAATTTACCAAACATGTACGTAAAATTAACTACATAAAACCTTGAAAAATATACAGATAGAGAAACTTCAAACACAAAACAAAACTTTACCGCGTATAAATAAACAAGTATACGAGAAACAGGAGAGACACACACTCTTAGACGACGCGCGCACTGCAGCTGCCTTCACGAGTTTGAGAAGGGCATAACAAATTTTATACAGTATATATAGTACTTATGTTCCCCGTATATATTTCATAGTCACTTCAACCTATTGTTTTACAAAAAATTCTTGGACATCAGTCATAGGAGTTGCTAGTTCACGCCTGGGCACCCCCTAGTTAACCCCGCTGTGAGTGGGTATTTAATATTAGGGAAATAAAGGCGGTTAAGGTAGTATACTTGCTCGGCTCCCTCTCCGTTTAGTGTAGTGTGTCAACAATGACCTTAATGGACCATCAAAGCTTTTGGAACTCAATTTGAATTTTAATCTCATAAACTCGAATACTTTTCATCTATAAATAAAGTAGATAAACGTTTGTCGACCCCAGTGCGTAATGTCAAATCTCTCTCTCTCTCTCTCTCTCTCTCTCTCTCTGTATATATATATATATATATATATATATATATATATATATATATATATATATATATATATATATATATATATAAAGAGAGAGAGGAAGTATAATCTGAGTGGCAATAACCGTAGAATTTATACGTGTTTTGATATCTCTAGCGTCCCAGTGGGGGAGGTAGAGGCATGTACTCACCACTGGCTTGTGCGTGCACGCGTGCGCGCACACACTCACAAAACTATACATGCAAGTATTCAGCAGAATATTTTTTTAGTTAGATGGCGGGAGAGACTACGTGTGCGAGTGATTTTATGCACAAACAACCATCTCTCTAATTCAGAGTCCATTATCGTTAATTTCGCCCTAATACTGAAAAATTAACACTAAATTCGCGCTGAAAGTAATTTATCTCTCGCAGTTAATTTAAATAGGAATCAAATACATTTTCATTAATTTCAAAATGCACACACCCAATTATTTAAACAAACAGCGCATTTATCTAACTGCCCCATTGCTTACCAGTTTATGAAGATATTTCCTGTGAGATGACACATAATTTCTGATGCACTGGCGTCTGGGTAATCACTCTGAACAATTTACTAAATCAAACTCTATTTCATCTCGTCTTTTTGGTTTTAATTACAAGATCGGAGATGATTAATTGATTAGCCGGTCGTCCGTCCGGCGGCATTACGTTCTAGTTTAATTTTGAAAGGGTAATACTGACATGATGACATCGTACCGGGGGTTTATCAGTAAACCTTTGAAGCCTGATATTACAGTCCAGTATTAGAGACTGTGTAGGTGGCTTTGGCACTACCGGACACCAAACGATATTTCAGGCATCAGGTATACACATAGAGGCCTCACATCCCGACACAGTGGTAGTAAGTCAACATTAGCCGCTGTAGATTCATCGGCTGAAGACATTTTGATGAAACGTAATGGGTCATGACAGGTAATTTCTCTATCTTAGTACCTGAGAAGCCAAGAATGTGACTGCAGGTGAAAGCATATATATATATCTAGAGTGTGTGTGTCTCTCTCTCTCTCTCTCTCTCTCTCTCTCTCTCTCTCTCTCTCTCTCTCTCTCTCTCTCTCTTTGCAAGCCTCAAAGCCAACTATTCACTCCCCAGAACCAGGAGGGGGAGAAAGAGAATAATCTGCAAAAGAAGACGTGAGAGGAAGATGGTCTTGACGAGTGTCCACCCCCTTGAGCCACATCCAATCTGGGTAAATTACAATCCACCCTGCCTCAATCCTTCCTGATGGAGACAGGCGCCCTCCCTCTCTCTCTCGTAATCTTCACCGTAAGTCATTAGCAAGCGGGCCTTCGATTTACCGACATCCTCCGTAGGCCAATATTACCTGCGTCTTCTGAGGAGTGCTGAAAGGAAGGGTGATGAGAGGAGTAGGGAGAAGAGCTGATAGAAGTCAGGAAGAGAGCTGAGAAGAGGAGCTAGGAGGAGAGCTGAGAAGAGGAGCTAGGAGGAGAGCTGAGATGAGGAGCTAGGAGGAGAGCTGAGATGAGGAGCTAGGAGGAGGAGGATGATAGGAGAGGAGGAGGCTGAGAAGAGGGCTAGAAGGAGGCTGAAGGGAGCTGGGAGGAGGCTGAGATGAGGAGCTGGGAGGAGAGATGAGGGAGGAGGAGGCTGAGATGAGGGAGCTAGGGAGGAGAGCTGAGATGAGGAGCTAGGAGGAGGCTGGTAGGGAGTGGGAGGAAGAAGTCAGGAGGAGCTGAGATAGAAGGAGAGCTGAGAAGAGCTAGGAGGAGAGCTGAGATGAGGAGCTGGAGGAGGCTGAGATGAGAGGGGAGAGGAAGAGAGCTGAGAAGAGGAGCTAGGAGGAGAGCTGAGAAGAGGAGCTAGGAGGAGAGCTGAGATGAGGAGCTAGGAGGAGAGCTGAGATGAGGAGCTAGGAGGAGAGCTGAGATGAGGAGCTAGGAGGAGAGCTGATAGAAGTCTGGAGGAGAGCTGAGAAGAGGAGCTAGGAGGATAGCTGGTAGAAGTCAGGAGGAGAGCTGAGAAAGGAGGGAGAAAGAGCTGAGAGGTGTCGGGAGGAGAGCTGAGAGACGTTATTCAGAGGATAGGAAAGAGCTGAAAGGGATCGGTAAGGACAGGAGATTGAATCGGAAATAACCTTTTAAAATTGTCAAGGTGTCGAGAGACTCCACTAAGAGAGAGAAAGTACAGTAGAAGGAAAGTGTCATGTCAATACAGAGATTGGGAGGGAAGTGCCATGTCAACATAAGCAGTGTGGCAAGATAATTTCATGTCAACATTGGCTGTGATAGAAAAGTCATATCAACAACGTCGATACATTGACATGAAAATATCACACGTCGCTTGAACATAAAGACAGGTAGGAATGTAGGAAAATGCCCTCTTACCGCGGGCAGAAAGGCAGTATAAACTTAACGGTGACAGACAGTGAGAGTAAAATATCATATCAACACGAAGGAAAAATTTAAGTCACACATATAAAGAATAATAATATAGACAATGGCAGGGAAAATATCACGTCATCACAGGGTATAACAAAAATATTAAGATAGACAGGAAAATATCATGTTAACAAAGGCACAATGACAAAAAAAATGCGTAAATGCAGACTGGCATAATTATTCATCACGTTAATCCCGATAAAAAATGGCAGAAATAAACCTATGTTAATAGAGACAGTTGTAGTAGTAAAATATGAGGTTAATAACAAAAATTACAGTACCAGGAAGGCATATGATAAATGAGGTAAAATAACAAGAAAAACAGCATGTTAACGCTGACAGGAAAACATCATGTTAAATGGGATAACTGGCAAGAAAAATATCATGACAACAGAGGCGAAATGGCTGGATAGACTTACGTTGACAGCGGCGGAGAATGGCAGGAAAACGTCAACTTACGCAAGGCAGAAAGTAGCAGGATAAAAAAAACGTTTAGAGGGGCACAAAGTAGCAGAAAAAAAAGTCACGTTAACAGAGGGAAAAAAAACGTCACTGTGCGAGAGGCAGAAAGTGGCACACAAACGTGGTATTAACACCAGGTGAGAGTTGGCGATTTGCATCTCAGAAACACCGGCCGGGGAAGTTTGCCTCTCGTATATTGTTCATAATGTTCCGCGTTTCAGACCTTAGGTGGTGAGGGGTGAGGGGCGGGGGAGATGGGGTGGTGTGAGGCTGGGGGTGAAGGGTGGGGGTGAGGGGCGGGGGAGGTGGGGTGGGGAGGCTGGGGTGAAGGGCGGGGGTGAGGTGGAGGGGTGGTGGTGAGGTGAAGGTGGGGGTGAGGGGCGGGGGAGGTGGGGTGGTGTGAGGCTGGGGGGTGAAGGGCGGGGGGTGGGGATGAGGGGGGAGAGGTTAGTAGTGTTGGTGATGTATAAGTAATTTAAAATCAAATGTTTTTGTCTTATTTATTTTTGCTATCATTACCAAATCGCTTTTAATGAAGGTCAACTCAAATTGCGTTTTTTTCTGTGTTTTAGTTGTGGTACTTTTACATAAGGTTGACTTAAGCTTGATAAAGCTGATTACAACTTGACTTTATATAACCGTGAACTAGCAAGTGACGGCAGTGACCTGGAAAGTGACGGCGGTGACCTGTTCTGAGTATGACACCTGTAACACTTCCCTGGAAATCAACATCAATCATATTAACTATTACTTGGACACTTAAAACTTTTAAAAGTAAAAAAAAAACAGTAATAATATTTAATGACATTAGTATAATTTTCAGTACAAGTAATTGATTTGTATCACATGAAGGTTAGTCTCCAGCTTATTTCGCCTGATGATGAAACAGCCTAACGTTACCTGGAGTTATTAGGTTAGGTTCGCAGCTTTACAGAATATAAACATCAGGTGAAATAATCCGAGGTGCTAATCTTTGTGATCCTCTGACATTTTTGCGTTATTGATTATCAAGCTTAAAACTAATGGGTTTAATTTAGAGAAGTCGTCTTGCTCAGGAGGTGTAGCGTGATGGACGTAATTTAATAAACACACGGAGTTGGGAAGTTTGGTTTTCGATTTGTTCTTTCTAATTGCACCAGTTTAAGTTTAATTTTTGGTGAAAATTACCTAAATAAGTTATGTCAATTTTGTCAGAGTCTTTATGTCTGTCTGTCTGTGTCCGAGCCTATTTTTTTCCCAACGTTTCCTTCTCCCATTCTAATTACTGATCACTTTAGGTAATTGTGTTCAAACTTGATAAAATGTCATTGTCCAGAGATTTGACAACTTAACTTTAAGACGACGTGAGCTATTGCCTTCAAACTTCAATATTAAGGAACTCCCGAGGTATCCTTGGGGTCTTGTTGGGTAAATGAAGACGGCTCGAAAGATCCGAAAAACGCCATCTTAAAAGTCATCTGGCCGGGTTTACGGTATTAATCATACGGGTCTGATTCCGGTCATCAGCTGAACACATCTGACGGACAAATTACAGCAATCATCACCAGATAATACCTGAGGGAAATGTTCTCTGCCAGGATGTGTAACTACTTCCTCTCTCCGCGTCCTGGTCACATAAAGTGTCAATATCTATACCGCACCATATATCCTGTGCTTGAGGTGGTCTAGGGAGGCTCGGCTATTGGGGAATTTTTTGTATAAAGATAAATTTTATATATATATATATATATATATATATATATATATATATATATATATATATATATATATATATATATATATATATATATATATATATATATATATATATATACACACACTGTATATGCCATGATCTAACTTGCTACTATCCTCTACCAACACCTGGACACTATAACACATGTAGGCAAGTCTCTCTCGGACAGGTTCATTCCGTCTCCGTGATTGACCTTCCCCCCATCACGTATCTCTTACTATTAACTTGAATCTCTCTTTACACGTCGTCCTCGACTCCATCCACTCTCCTTTTTCCTTTCCTAAGAACCCCATTACCACTATTACCACTCTGCTCAGCATTTAACTGGTACCTGGGCATGCCTCGTTTCCATATGTTAGGATGGGCGGCGTGACCACTCGCAGGCGATCTGCCTCACACAAACACGAGTCTTATGACTTCTCCCTAACACCTTCACCAGGATATAACCCGTCGAATATGAGGAGCCACGTATGCACAACGTGTTCTCTCTCATTTATTACACTTCTACCAGTTATTCTCCCGTCTACTGAAACACCTATTTATTATGTAGATTGGAAAAGACACGCCTTATTTCCCATGTAGATGAGTAAATTGTCTCAAGCTTTTGACTACTGAATGTTAATCTCACCTCGACAAGAAAGGATCAAAATCTAAATGTTCATGTCTTAAACTGTACACATTAACGAGGGCAGCTTTATTACCCTGAAAGGGCCACGTTTCCTAATTTCCAGCAAATTAATGACCGGAAACTCTTTCATTACATCCAGTCTATAATGTTTCTCACTAACCTTTGCCCTCCGCCGTGCCTTAACCCGGAGTTTGTTCAGGCGACCTTTTAAAAGCTGGAGACTGGGAATCAAAAAGATGACACCTATTATCATACTCTTCAAGAGACGTGAATATTTATATTATCGATGTTTAATTAATCAGTGGTCACAAGAAACAGTAACCTAGTACTGGAGACTTGTTGAGGAAATCATTCATTCCTATGACACTGTAGTGAAGAGAGCTCTTAATTCCTCGAGCGAGACAATAGAGAAATAACGTGATAAATAAAGTTTTATAAAAAATATTACTAAACTATCAACTACACCTAAAAAAACGCTTTGGCAATGCCTCTACACGTTAAGACACTTCCTGTTATCTATACAGTACCTCCCATGTATCTTAGCTCAAACAGGGGGATCAGGCACTGTGTCTAGTCCCTCCACACGGTAGCTCTCGGGTCCTTAAGTGGCCATGGAGAACGGAGAGATGAATGGTCCTGACAGATCAATTTGTGGAAATCATCACTGAAGTACACAGGTCTTATTGGTATTGATTTACTCCATACTGTAACGGCGAATCCTGCAGCATACATCACTGTAATACAGTAATTTATGTATTGCTGTTGGTATACGACTTAGGTAGTTCAATGGGTAGGATCGTTAAGCACAAAGCATGGAGCATGTAGCGTCTCTTAATAAGTGTTCTCTTCATATCATCAATTAAATAAAAATCACAGACAATAATAGCAGCTATTTATTATCATTTAACCACGCATGTATCACGATGGAAACTCTCTCTCTCTCTCTCTTTTCAAGTATATTCTGCAAGTTATTTTTTCCGAAAAAAGGAAAAAAAATAAAAATATTGTGGTTCAACCTGCATACTTCAATTGAATTTACATATAAATTAAACTGAATATTAGAATAATTTGATATAATTTATACCAAATGTAAAAAATATGCGGTTATATGAAATTTTCATTTCTCTCTCTGTGCTGTTTCGTAAATACTATGAATATCTGCTGTACACTGTATATAGTGTATCACTTTCTAATAAAAGTATTTTGGCAATAGATAATAAAATGTTTCGCTAAACATATGCATTGTATTATTATTTTCATCAATATCACTTATTATTATTATTATTATTATTATTATTATTATCATTATTATTATTATTATTATTATTATTATTACTATTATTATTATTATCAGTTTTATCGTTAATATCAATATTATTTATCATTGTTACTATTATGATCACTCAATATTACTATTAACAATATCAATACTAATTTCCTTATAACAGTAATTTCTGTTTATGGGGCACTGTCATTTGAAGCAGTCTGTGAACGCCCAAGAAATCATCTAGCCCAGGTATGCCCAGCCATCTGGTGTTTTAAGCGTTATGTTATTTGCCCTGCGATTCACCCTGGTCTGCTCGGTTAGCTTTTGCCCGAGTAGTGCAATGATGGCCTTAAAAGGCAACTTCACATTCAGAGGCATTGTGACGGAAACCAAGATTCTCCTCGTATTCTTTCACTCCACTCATGTCTATTAGTCAGAGCTTTTGCCGTGACAGGTAAAGTTCTGTTATGTAAAAATCAGATGTTGAGCTCACGAGGCTAAATATCCCGGATTTCCCTACACACAGCAAAAAAGAAGGGGACCAGAGGATCACCCTGCTGTAATGGGCCCCTGTCTCATCAACAGAACATATTATATAAATGGGTCAATACATCTGATATTATATTCAGATTCACCACCCTGTAACTTTCCACTGGCTATGAGGTGACATGTTCAATGCACGTGATAAGGTGTGCCCACGGGAAGCTGCGTCATACTATGCTGAGTAAAGGCATAAGTAGCCGGCTCTCTGGCCACCTGAAGCAAGCAGTAGTTTGATATCCTTGACTAGAGGAAGACGTTATTTGAGAGCCGCAGTGGATGGCTCCGTCTTCCCTCGAGGGGAAACGACATACCCATACCGTTCTCCCTCGATGGGTCACTACTCATGAGTCGCTCACAGCAACTTATATCGTAAGGACGTGAGCTAACGTTTATATTACATAAACGCCGTCCCTTTCTCATTCACTCATATACAGTGGAACTTACGGTCGATCTACACTCAAGAATTATAGATACAATCCTTTTATAATAAAACATGGAACTACAGTTGGGTTTCGTTACTTAAACCCAAATAATAAATATATGTGAACGGCCTGGTTAATTGGACAATCCAGCCAATTCACTGCTGTATAACGTCGCGTGAGTTATATATATATATATATATATATATATATATATATATATATATATATATATATATATATATATATATATATATATATATATATATATATATATACACTTGGAGAATCTCTGAGCGTAGCTGTCTTGTTTTCAGTGTGGAAAAGGGTTCTAGGCTGACTCTTACCGCGGCTACCATGGTAACCAGGCGGCCAACAGCGTCGCCAGCAGCTTTAGGTCTGATTTTACAAAGAGATGCGACATAAAAGTGCGAACTAATTGACTTCGGGATATCACCAGACAGGAAAACGTTGATGAACCTATTAAGGTCGACCACGAGACAATCTGCTACATGGCCGACAATTGGGCTGACCATTTATATTAAACGCTGAGTACTGGCCTTGCGGCTCCATCTCCTGAACCATAGTGGAAAAGACGTGATTGTTTTATGCATTCTTACTATTCGCGATTCACAATAACCACGATATTTATTTCGTAAACAATTGCGACAAACAAACAGACATACGAACTTTCATCTATAATTACGAGCACGAAGGTCCTGAATGGAATGGAGGGCTAGGTTCCCTCCATATATATTGGCTCCTGTGTACTCGGCAATAATTAAGTACAGTCAACCACCGGGTGCATGTACCGATGGTGGAACAACCCTGTATTGAAGCAAAATCTTATACTGCCAGAGGATGAAGCACCCCACTAGCTGCAGAATGCGAATAATCAGGAGATATATGGCACCAGTGACTCTTGCATTACTATTACCCCGTGTTAACTCACTCTTACTTGACTCATCTTGTTGGCATATAGAAGATTATTTTCTAAAAGTAACAATAATACTATCTCATAACATCTCTCGCTATTAAGTACAACTTACACCCATCACCAGTCCTGCAAATTATATATATATATATATATATATATATATATATATATATATATATATATATATATATATATATATATATATGTATATATATTATATATATATATATATATATATATATATATATATATATATTATATATATATATATATATATATATATATATATATATATATATATATATATATATATATATATATATATATATATATATATATATATATATATATATATATATATATATATATATATATAAAATCAACGACCTCTCCAGCCAGGAATCGAACCCTCGACCTACTGGGTGGGACTAGGGAACGCTACCGACCAACCCACAAGGACACTCCTTGCGTGTTGGTCGGTAGCGTTCCCTAGTCCCACCCAGTAGGTCGAGGGTTCGATTCCTGGCTGGTAAGGTCGTTAATTATATGTTCAAAGTCCACGTGTTATATGGACTGAAAATGAAGTATATATATATATATATATATATATATATATATATATATATATATATATATATATATATATATATATATATATATATATATATACTGTATATATATAATTTTAAATGCCCGATTACTCTCTCGCAGTATTGTTGCGTTGTAGTTTACAAAATACACATTATCTCATGACTTAAATTATAACAAGAGTTAAATCTGACCTTCACACTGCAGCTGCTAACTGCTGGATTAACGCAATGTTTACTCTTATTAATTTCTGTTTTAACCTTCTCATTATACCTCGGTTTCTTTATTTGTAAACGTGAAAAATACTTGTAAACACTCATAGTATCTCATTAACATTTAATCGCTTTTATAATATACAGATACGAGGTGATATTCTGTATGGTACCAGATGCTGCCAGACATACTACGCCTGGTGACGTAAAAGCTTATTATAGTGTAGCGCCAAACTGTGTTGTTTTGGGAGAGAAAATAGACCGTCCTGATATTTTTTGTTGGTGCACGTAAGTGAGAGTTAGTGGAATGGAAGGACAAGAGTGAGATGGAGTAATGTTAATCCAGCAGTTAGCAGCTGCAGTGTGAAGGTCAGATTTAACTCTTGCTATAATTTAAGTCATAAGATAATGTGTATTTTGTTAACTAGAACGCAACAATACTGCGAGAGTCTAGTCGGGAATTTAAATTTATTTTTTACTCCGTGAGGATTTTAATTTGAATGAAATCTTATGTAATACTGCGCTACACATTACAGTTTATCCTTCGTGGGATTTAAGTAAGCTGTAAGTATTAAAGATTTTATAATCACATTCTTAGCTTGTAATGAAAATTCGCATTGATTTTTGTATAGTTCCTTGTCTGTTGGTCAGTCAGCCAAGGTATGACCAGCAATGTTGAAAGGAAGAATAAACTTGGCAATGTTAATCGAGGTGTTATTTAGACGTGATGGGACACAGACATCGCCTACAGAATTCTATGTAAATCTAATTTCTCACTGATTCTTCAATAATATTTATGTTTCCTTAAAGGTGGAAAGTTCGACTTTATATCATATATTTAATTTGGTTTCTTTATCTTCAAAAAGGAATGATTATCGTTAGGACATTAACACTGGTGGATAACCGGAGATAACACAGTATTAAAAAAAAAATCCAAGTAATCCGAGAACCTTAACAGCGAACTCCTTGCTCTCTCTCATTCACTGGCCCCCTTTCTAATTTACAACATGATACACGATATATGAAAGACTTTGATATAAAATTATAATAATAATAAATTTTCCTTTCGCCTTTGAATGATTGAAAACACCAGCCTATATTTACAGATGTGATGAGTTAGTAACATCTCAAAAGTTTACTGGTGAGACTCAAAAGAACAAATAGACACATGGTGGTTAAGGAGAGAGCCACAAAGCGATCACAACACCCGGCAGGTATATTCACACACCATAACAAACTATGCTAATAGAGTTATCGGCTTTTAAAACAAAATGACGACACTTAAAAATCATTTTGGGGGTCCAGTTGTGTTGTGGTTATGCATGAGACATTGTGGCCAGTTTGTTTAAATGTCCGTGTGTTAGTTAGAGGCAGGAGGGGAGGCGAAGTCATTAACAACTAAAGCCACCAATAGTCATGCTCACAACAACGTACATATGCATGGGAGAAAGGAAATATTTGCAGACACATGGGAGAAATAAGCACACATGCATGGGCACAAGTAGAGTAAGTTGCGATATTACAACAGTTGTGAAATAAATCTTGAAAAGGTTACACTCTTCCGTGAGAGAGAGAGAGAGAGAGAGAGAGAGAGAGAGAGAGAGAGAGAGAGAGGTTTATTTACCACAGCTTGCAAAATAAAAATACAAGAAACATTGACACAAAACTACACAAAAGTAACATTCACTAATACAATACCTAAACAAGATAAGAATATGTAAAACTGGAACCCACATTAAAAGAAATAATATAAATACGGTAAAATTTACAGTTGACGCTGATGAAAAACATATATATATACAATTAAAGAATGTCGTGGTAAATTTTACATATTATATCATGGGAAAAAATGGCTGAAAATAACTCCTCTAGGGTGCTACATTGGTAAATAATTCAAAAACTTTGTGTTAGTGGGGAATCTTGAACTACTGTACGTGCCTCTGTTTGGACGAGCCCACAAATGCACTAAACGAGGCGGCCACGACCCCACCTATTCCAGCGTCCTGTTCTATCGCCAATAAAAGAGACTGTGGAAATCATTAATAGTGTTTGTCTTTATAGTTACCGTTCACCGAAAAACTTGTATTAATTTCCTTGTACACAACACATCTTACTCATCGGGCTCATTCCTAGTACTCAGGGGGCTGATTCCTAGTACTCGGGGGACTGACATTGTACTTAAAGATTAATAAAGATATACTCAGTAGGCTTATTAATTTTATCCATAAGGTTAACAATAAGCAATACCAATTTTCGGAAGAGTTAAAACAAACCATCAGCCGGGTGTGTTAATCGAAAAAATAAAGTATTTAATTAATAGTTTATGGTTGCTATCTACTTATTAACCTACTTAGAGCACGTATTTAAAGACCTTAGTTGTATTATCATAGTTATACACATAAGTAACAATTAACAACATGGTCTTGAGAGTTCTTAGATAAAGCCGCTAGTAGTTCAGGAGCCTTTGGTAAATTATTGATCGTCTTCAGGAGTCTAGAGCGTCAGAAAGTTAACAAAGTCATTGAAACAGTTGAACATGGAAATATTTTGTTATACAATTTTATAAACTCAAGCAGTGCCACTCTCGGTTTACATTTCATTAATTAATTTTAATGAAAATTCATTTTGCAATTAACAGGTTTTGAGCCGAGTGCATGACCCTCAGCGATGGTAATAAACGAACAGTAAAAACATGCGTGAATTGAAACAAGTATTTATCGTTAACCTTTGTTAGATGGATTAGTTTTTATTTCTTGTTCTCAGTAACTATAAACTTTAAGCCTCTCACAGGACGGTGTATCAGTACAAGTGTTAAGAGTGAAGCAGCAGCGACAACCGTAGATTTATATAAAGGAGATTACGTAGCGATAATAATTACACAAAATAGCTGGGAAAAATATGAACTCCCTCCTCCTCCTCCCTCCCTACCCCCACCCTCCCTACCTCCCTACCACCCTCCTCCTCCCTACCCCCACCCTCCACCCTCCCTCCCTCCCTCCCTCCCCCCCACCCTCCTCCCTCCCTACCCTCCATCCCCTCCCTCCCTACCCCCACCCTCCCTCCCTACCCCCCACCCTCGCTGAAAGATCTTGACGGGGTCAGGGAAACACACTGCCAAACTCCTCGGTGTTACCATAGACCACAAACTGGACTGGAAGTCCCATGTAAACAAAACAATCAAGGCAGCCTCGTACCGACTCTACATGCTACGACGACTCAGGTCACTTGGGACACCCACGCCAGAGCTGAGGACTATCTACAACGCCTTTATTCTCCCCAAACTAACGTATGCGTCACCAGCCTGGTCGTCTTCTCTCAACTCCACCCAACAACATCAGCTAGAGAAGGTACAGAAGAGAGCCTGCAGAATCATGCTCGGTGCAGACTACTCCGGCTACAACAACGCTCTCTCCACCCTGGAAATGCCATCCCTCAGTGACCTCCACCACCAAGCACTAGCAAGGTTTGGCAGTGGACTACTGCACCATCCTCGGCATCGCCACCTCCTGCCACTAGCAGTCCCCTGCCCACCTCGCGCAGTCCGCCACTACAACAAAATTCAGCCCATAAGAGCCCGTACTGATAGATATAAGAATAGCACCATCCCATCTATTGTTAAAATAATAAACAACTCCTGATTTATGTACTGTACAGCCCTGTAAATGTATTCAACGCATATCATTAGGTCTAAATCACATGTAAGTTTGTATATTTTCAGCCACCGGCTGCAACTCTATTAATAAACCGTTTATTATTATTATTATTATTATTATTATTATTATTATTATTATTATTATTATTATTAAAAGGACAAGTGTGTCTGTGGCATTCATATTTAATCCTAACCTCGGCATATATTAGGTTCGTATAGATGATACATGTGAACAACCTCATCGTTGTGGTTGGTTCTTTGGCCGCCCGCCATTCAGAAGAATACAATTCATTACAAACGTCGTCTAAGAGTTTACTGTAACATCGCTTACTAAATATTAGCGTAGGTACTTATTATATTATATTATATTATATTATATTAATCACCTGAACATTCCCCCCCCCTCCCCCCCCCTCATGCTCTTTTCGGCTTCTGTGCTATGGGATAGTGGTTCGATCTTTGGGCACTCTCAATCCACTCAGCTGTAAATGTGTACCTAACTTTACAAGTTGAGTACGTGAAGACGGAAGAGTACAATGCCGACCACGCTGCCTCCTTGTGGATCAAAGGCTTAGTGGACAGTGCCTATGTGACCCGGTCTCAATTTTCAACCCAACCCAACCCAACCCAACCCAACCCATCGCATCCCATCCCATCCCATCCCTAACCTAACCTAACCCAACCTAACCTAACCTAACCTAACCTTTTGCTGGCCTGCTAAAAGGATCTTAAAGTTATACTTATCAAAATATTATTAATTTTAAGTTTAATACAATAAGTTTGTGATATATATTTTTAATGTAACAAGCAGGTAGAGTAAACACACTGTACACACCACCACTGCCCGTCTACCCAAAAGAAAATCTTCCTCTCACTCGTCACACACGACTCAAGAGGCTCATGGATAGCTGGCCTTTGTACTGTATGTCGCTGCCCGAGTCCGTGAAAACTCGTACCTCACCTTCCTCACGACTCGACGTGTTTTTTTTTTTTATCACATACCTACTGCTTTAGTACCTACTATTTCCAAGGTATATTCTGCTGAGTCTTGCCTCTCGTCAAGATTTCACCTTTTCCATAAAAGGTCGGAAATTTCAGCACCAAAATGTTGCATGATCTGCGTCATTCTTGACTTGCAAGAAAAAAATGCACTCGTACTAGGTACTACGTGTGTAATGGCGTTGGGCCTAGCGGGAGATGACACTTTCATTTAAATGACAAGCCTAGAAATCAAGAATACTGATATGTTAGAACGTTATGCGGTCAAGAGGTGACTTGGGGGGGGGAGGAGAATGGCCCCTTTGGCCCTCCCTCCCTCCCTCTCAGGATGCGCCCATCTGTGTGTGTGTGTGTTCATATTTTTCCCAGCTATTTTGTGTAATTATTATCGCTACGTAATCTCCTTTATATAAATCTACGGTTGTCGCTGCTGCTTCACTCTTAACACTTGTACTGATACACCGTCCTGTGAGAGGCTTAAGGTTATAGTTACTAAGAACAAGAAATAAAAACTAATCCATCTAACAAAGGTCAACGAAAAATACTTGTTTCAATTCAAGCATGTTTTAAATATTCGTTTATTACGTTCGCTGAGGCATAATGCACTCGGCTCATTACCTGTTAATTGCAAAATTAATTATTATAAAATTTAATTAATGATATGTAACCCGAGTAAGGCACTGATTGAGTATATAAAACTGTACAACAAAAAATATTTTATTCATGTTCAGTTGAATCAATAGCTTTGTATGTTAAGTTTCTAGACTCCCGAAGACGATCATGAGTTCATCAAAGGCTCATGAACTACTAGTAACATTATCTAATAACTCTTAAGACCATGTGAATTGTTGCTTATGTGTATAACTATGATACTATAACTGAGGTCTTTAAACAAGTACTGAAACTAGGTCTATAAACTACATAACCATAAAAAATTAACACCTCCCCTTTTTTGGGTTATTACACATGGCAAATGTTTTGTTCAACTCCTCGTAAAAATCCTACGTGAAATTATACAGTATGAATAATCTCACTGAGTATACTCGTATCTTACTTAATCTTTAAGTACGATGGCAGCCCCCTGGAGTCATCATATCAATATGTCAAATTTTCATCATTGTGTTTTTTGTCTTCAATATCTAGATGTCGGGCCTCACAAACCGTATATCTAAAAGGCTTAAGTTCCCAAACGTCTCTCAAGTATGTTTTCTGAGACATGTTCACCCACATTGACCACAATTTTTACCTTTAATACAAAATATGGGTTATGTTCTCAACTATTATTTTTTTTGTCTTGGTCTACTCTTAAATTAGTTATTCTGGGGTTATTATCGTGTCCAGAGTGGATGAACCCTTCCACACCTACGACCATCTAATTTCACCATAACTACGACCATGTCCTCCCTCCATTACACAACTACGACTATCTATCCTCACCATAACACAACAACAAGAATGACCACCTCCTTTAACCACAACACAGGAACAACCACCCACCCTTACCCTAATATAACAACGCCTCGCCACTAATAAACCCCTCCCTACGTCTCCCCCTCTCCCCACCACAAGATACCAGAGGTCCCTAATCCCCTCACCACAACACAACTGGAAGCTGATCAATCCCATAAGTCTCATCATTTTCATTTTGTTCACAGCTGCCTCATCTGCCGTTTCCTGAATTCGTAGTTTCATCTTTGCTATGAGCCGCCCCTACAAAAAATAAACCCGGGCAACGACGGGTACCCCAAGTAGTTAGTATATTATCGTGAGTGAAATGGATGCCCGAATAAGTTAAAAAATATGTGGAAAGGAACAAATGAGGAAAGTGTTAGAGATGATGAAGGAAGGGGGTGAGGGAAGGAAGGGGATGAGGGAAGAAAGGGGATGAGGGAAGAAAGGGGATGAGGGAAGAAAGGGGATGAGGGAAGAAAGGGGGCGAGGGAAGAAAAGGGGCGAGGGAAGAAAGGGGGCGAGGGAAGTAATCAATACCGTGGATTTTAATTCCTGTGGTAGCTCTCATAGAAAGACTTTGTCTGGCGGTCTGTGATATTCACTTTACATCTTTATCTAAAGTCTTTAATTAATTTATTGAGGATCAAATGGTTTATTGAAAACACATGCGGCACAGGTTTAAAGTAGTAGGCGTACTCTTATTTCTTGGTGTAGTTTTCCGGTTATACCCTACACATGGGTCGTTTTGTCGACATCTTAAAAATACTAGAGAAAAATTTTGTAAAGATATGGCCAAACGTTATTAAATTAATTGTGTTTTTTGGAGTTTATTACGATAACTTGATCCAGGTTCTATACCCTGAGTAAATTTTTCTCTTAGCTATAATCTTGCATTTTGCTACCGACAGGTTCTTCAAGATATACGCCACAGCAGACGAGTTGCCTTGATCAAACAGACAGGGAGGGAGTGTAACTGGCTTCCGGGGTGCCCGATTTTTTCGAGGTTTATCTTTTAGTAATACTTTTTCCGTATTATTTGTATCGACCGGCGTATTTATCAAGAAATGTTTATCCCAGAAGGAAAAAAGAGGCGAATCAGAGAAACAGGCGATGCCAATGTAATATTGGCGTCGGGATTAATTTTCCCCGAGAAACCTTTTTTCCACATTGGGATTCAAGTTTTACAAGTGTGTGGTGATGGAACTTTCAGAATAGTCGACCTTTTTCATGTCGACTCCAGTAGCCGCACAAAACATTAATAACATACGAGACATTACCCAGGTAGGAGTCGCTACCACTATTGCTTCATACCACATAGCTTTATAAAACATGCTCATGATATATTTAGTATGCTTGTATATTTCCACCTTCTCTTGTTTTAACAGAGGAACATCAGTAGGGTTTGTGCTTTATGATATTACTAAATGATTCTTACAGTTTTTCAGGAGCCATTGGATATCTTCAACATAAATATTTACCTCCACTACATATAGCTTTTAAGAATCGTTCAACAAGTGGCATTCAGAGCAGGGCAAGTTGAAAGTAGTCTTTTTGTCCTCCTCTACGACTTTTTGGGGGGAACAGACAGGACTTTGCTTCTTGAATGTTTTAGAACTTTGACCAGTGAATGGGTCGTAGAAGTTCGTTTAGGGAGTGGAGGGGGGAAGTAGATGAGGTGAATTTTTCCCTTTCCTCTTCCTATTGTCCTTAGCTGGACAACCTTCCTTCTCACTCAGAGACCATTGCAATAACAATTGTTGCATGACTCTAATCCGATCCGGGTCGCAATTAATATTTAGTTTTCTCTCTAAGGCCGACGGAGACAATTTCCTAACCGTTTGTTCCTGGGACGACAACTCCTTCAGGACACATTGCCATCCTTGCAGGAGTCGATCGTTCTCCAAAAAACTGTTCTCCTCGCGATTGTGTTAATCACGATTCAACTTTCCTTTTTCCATGTAAGGCATAAGTGTTTAGTAACTTTCTGTCAGTACATTATGTATGTATTATTCCTGAGGACTTCGGAATATAATCAGATTGGAACGAGAGCGGCCACAGCACCCCGAGGAAGACCTTGATGTTGGTGGTGTAGAGAAATAACAGAGCTTTTTTCTTTTTTTTAGGGATTAGCCCACCCTGGCTAGGTCACTGACCCACACCAGGGCCTGGGGGGCGTGACGACGACGACGACGACGGCGGCGGCGACGGCGACGACGACGACGACGACGACGACGACGACGACGACGACGGCGGCGACGGCGACAGCGGCGACGACGACGGCGGCGACGACGACGGCGGCGACGACGACGGCGACGGCGGCGGCTGCGGCGGCGGCGACGGCGGCGACGACGACGACGACGGCGACGACGACGACGACGATGATGATTATTATTATTATTAAAAATTAGAATAAAAATGGAAATATAATAATAATAATAATAATAATAATAATAATAATAATAATAATAATTATAATAACCGTAAATACAAAAATGATAAAAAAATAAATCAAGAGTGAGAAACGATATGCCATATGGCATCACAAAAAATGTGACCATATGTATTATATGGCGTTGTAGTACCTCAGTTGGGTTTGATGACAGGAATTTTATTATTGGTGATGTACAGTAGTAGGTTTATGACTTGTGAAGTACAATAATGACGTTGTTGTGGCGATGTGCAGTAATGGAGTTGTACACTAATCAAGTGATTTGTTTTCAAGTTCAGTGCTGGCGTTACTGGTGATGTACAGTGGATACATCCACTGCACTGTTATCCACAGTGTCATCCACAATACATCCACTACACTCATCTACACTACTTCCATAACACTGCCATCCACACTGTCATCTACACACCATGTCAATTACACTGTCATCTACAATATTGTACCTCCCTGTACATCCACTACACTGCCATATACAATACATCCAATACACTGTCATTGTGTCCTATAGTTCTCCAGGGTATTACTGGGAGGATGTTAAATATGGAGGAGAGAGGAGAATTCCCTCGATAGGATATGAGAGCGCCGCCACTGTGTCCCCCAATGTGTCTATTTGCATATAAAGTTTTAAAAGCATATTTCGGAAGAGGTAAGGAGCGCTTTGGGCTACATATTGTGTATTGTAGTGAGGGGTTTAGTAGCCTCATTGCCATCTTGTGATGGGAGGAGGCGTAGGGAAGGGTGTAGTAGTGTTTGGAGCGGGGGAGGAGAGGGGCGTTATTATGTTAAGGTGAGGGTGGGTGGCCGTTGCAGTGTTGTGGTTGATGGAGGTGGCCGTTGCTGTGTTGTGGTTGATGGAGGTGGCCGTTGCTGTGTTGTGGTTGATGGAAGTGGTCATTATTGTGTTATGGTGAGGATAAATAGTCGTAGTTGTGTAATGGAGAGAGGCCATGGCCGTAGTTATGATGAAATTAGATGGTCATAGGTGTATAAAGAGGGTCATCCACTGTGGACACAATATGCCCGAGTTGAAGCGTCCATACAGAGGAGGCCAGCGGACCGCGGCCATATACAGTACACCTCAGATGTTTGAGTACATGTTCCGAGAGTCGGCATGTGCTGAAATCAAATCATGTTATTATTTTGATAAGATGTCATATCATGCTGTGGGTGTGTGTCGTGTGATGTGGTGGAGGAGAAGGATTGGAACTCAGTGTGTGGGCTTATGAAATACTACTTGGTATTGTCTTCATGTCGGGCAGATAATATAGAGTGCGGAGGCGAGAGAATACAGCCCTCCTCCTGCCCTAATGGTCGTTGATGAGTTCAAGCCAACTCTCATCAGGGATATAATTACCACCCTTCCTCCCCCCAGAGTTTAGTGGTTACCTCTTGGCACCTCTGGGAAATGAAGGCAGCTCAGTGCATTATGGCCATACTGTCTCCTTGGGTACCGAGACTCAGTATTCATTTTGTTGTATACACACTACCCCCTATTGGGCATTTGGGCCTCTTAGACCAGCTTTAACTATTCATACAAAATGCGTAAAGGCCTCCCATTTTTACCAACTGCAGCTGTACGTAACATCTCCCCACGTGATCTGTCCGCAAGGCTGACCGCGCCTGAACGCTTCTGGGAGCAATTTAATTTTGCTTCCTTGTGGGTTACTGTGTGGCCCACGTCAGCTGATAGTGTATGGCGCAATGTAGGATGTTTGTGGCTTTCTGACTTTATGGAAACTTTTTTGTAACCAACTTTTTTTATTTGTTTTTAATCCTTATACCCTGGGGAACAAAACCTGAGTTGGTTCCATTTTTTTTTCTATGGCTCCTAAGGCGGCCGTCTTGAAATCCAATTTGCCCCACGTCTGATGAGGCCTGCTTCAGGTGAGGCCCACGTTTGTGAGACCCACTTTAGGTATGGTCCATGTCAGGTGAAACCCACGTCTAGTGTGGCACACATATAGTGTAATCGCAAAAGATAAATTAAAACATAAGGAACGACAATTTTCCTTCCTGCGTGGGCATATCGTGTCCAGTTTAGATGTGCCAGTACAGTTGCCATGGTGGGTTTTAGTTGTGCTATGGATGTACAGCAGTAAAGTAAAAGAAGAAGAACTTTGCTGTAAATGGTACAGTTGTCAGTTTCTAACACACTAATACTTGCATTGATCTGTATAAGCAAAAACCTTTAAGAATAATTTGTATTTTCAGTGTTAATAGCAGATAAGCCATCAATCCCGTGGGGTTTATTATATACATATATGATTGAAGCACATGTCGGGTCAAAGATATTTGAGTGAAAGTTGTAGCCGACATTAGTACTGATCATCACCGTTAAATAAGCATGAAAGACACCAAGAGGAAATTTTCAGATGTTCTTGGCTCAGATCCTTTGTTCGTGATAATGTGTTGGCAGAACTTGGCACCAAATACAAGTTTTGTCGGTCTTAAGTCACTTGTCACTCATTATTGAAGATAAAGTTAGCAATCAGCTGATCCAGTGGTTGTGTATATTGTTGCACTTCTATATTTCGTCTTTCCATAGTCCCGGGTATAAAATTGGCGAGCGCTGTAACACTAACGGTGGTACACAATACACAAATAGCAGCACTTGACCTTTGACCTTCAGCTGTGACCTCAGCCACAAGCTTTTTAATTTGTTATATGAATTTTGTCTTAAAATTAAACATGTTTGCCAAAAGGTTAAGCAGATAATATTAAATGATACTAACATTTATGCTACGGACAAGGACAAGTTCAATGGCTCCAAGACGACAGACTACCATAATGCGTCTTTTACACGTTTCATTTACTTGGTTTGTATCAAGGATTCAAAGTTGACACCTGATGCCGACGCCTAAACTGATTGCCAAAACACGATGTGAACATATTACGATGGGCTAGTTTTTTTTCTGATCCTGACAATTTTATGCTAAGGCGCCCAGGACACAACCATTACTCCTCAGAATTTATGCAAATCTCAAAAATTACTTTGCAGTACTGAGTTCATAGTAAACAGGATCAAGTTGGTACTAAAGTCAGTCATTAATGTTACAATAAAATTTTAGAATTAAAGGCCAGTTACTGTTAAACAAGTCAGTGACCAGTAATTATAGCTAACTGCAGTTTGAGGTGTTGTTACGCTCACTAAATGACGAAACTATATCAGGAAGGGACATTGTTTAACTGAAATGAACTCTTAAACGACATATAAATGAAATCGATAATATTGTATTGCCACTCACCTACACTGTTATACCCACAAGGCGGGTTTTCATTTTTGTCATACACGCACTTAAAAAATCGATTTCACGATTAAGGTATACAACGAAAAAAATAATCTTAAGTTCTTCATTTTAAATACTGTAGTAAGTACAATTACTCTCAATAATGGAAGGGGTGGGTGGGTGTGGAGTTGACCTTTATAGAAAAAAGACAAGTAATTTGCTCATCTTCTGAGTCAGCGTTGAGTGTCATTGTATAATTCTCAGTCTGTTAGGTGGAAATTCTCACAGGGTTTGCGGGTCAGATCACTACAAACATTTTAGTTCAATCTTTAATGTTGTGCCAAGGGCTGGTGAAAAGAACGCCGCCGCTTCACGAAAAAAACAACAACTCAGATTATCTCCTGTTTTTTGAGCTGTTGGTAATTGGCTTTAACAGTGAAAACGTTGATACAGGAATACTTGAATTAGTCGAGTATTTTATGGCAGATGTGTGCGAGTGGTGAAACAGTGACATTTTACGACTAGTGTTATAAAGTATTTCTGAGCTTCAACAACTAAAGTGTTTAAGCTCGGACTCCACATTAGTAAATACTGTACAATAGCCATTAACAAATAAAAATGAAGGAAGATTTATATCACTAATTACGACTTATGACTTACAGCTTCACTCCGTACCATGACCCGGATGATCTAAGAAAGTTTATACGTTTGGTTGAATTCTACAATAGTGAAAAGGCTTGGAATAAATTTTTTAAAGTTGTAAACAGCTGACGGTTTAAAAAATAAAATGAATAAGATATATATATATATATATATATATATTCATATATATATATAGAGAGAGAGAGAGAGAGAGAGAGAGAGAGAGAGAGAGAGAGAGAGAGAGAGAGAGAGAGAGAGAGAGAGAGAGAGAGAGAGATAAAATCACACAGGAAAAAGGGAAACAATGGCGCACCTTAGTTTTCGTCTTTATTCAAGACATCTTCAGAGGCCACTGGATTACAAGGACTGAGAGAGGCTTATGTACACACCAACACAACGCAAACATAAGAAGAGCTTAAAAGAAATGGCGACGTAACTAGTCATGTTAAAGGTCGAAAATATAAGACCACTAATCATCTATCCAACATCTACCTCAAATGCTTTCAAAGCATTTTTAAACATGGGCCACTGACAAATAAATTTGTATAACATATCAGTTTTGTACTGACCATAACTAAGATTTATAGAATACAATTATCTAATCAAACTTGCTTCAACCAGAAGTCTTTCTGTGACACATGATAATTTACACACTTCTAAACTATTTTCCCAATCTATGGGATGATTATTGTTCCTTATATGAACGAACAGTGCACTGCTTTCAGATGCTGTTCTAATATTGTACTTGTGCTGTTTAATTCTGAGTTGCAACGCTTTCCCAGTCTGACCTACATAATTTCCATTACAATTGCTACATGGAATACAGAAAACACTTCCATTTACATTAAAAGTTGGGCTGTTCTTAATTAACATATTAGTAACAGTTGAGTAATACTTAAAACAACATTAATGTTTAATAACTTAAGGGGCTGAACTAACGGGACAAATTCATTGTTATAAGGTAGAGTCAAAATATTCTTAAGCGTAGGAACTTGTTTAGTTTGAGTATAATAAAAGTTTTTTGTTAGTCCTTTTAAAACAACGATCAACAAACAATGAAGGGAACCCAAGTTTTTGTGCAATGGACTGAATGTGTTGCAGTTCTTCATCAATAAATTCAGCGTCACAAGTACGTAAACATCTCAGAAACATAGCAGAAAAAATGACGTTTTAGTAGACTCATGGTGACTCGATGAAAAATGTATGAAGCTGTCTACCCGTGTAGGCTTTCTGTACACCTTAAATTTATAGCTATGTCCATTTACCATGAAAAGCATATCATTAAGCTTGTCTAAAAATTCCAGTGGGTCCCTGTCTTTAGGCCAAAGACAAAGAACATCATCTACATACCTATGCCATGGAGGAATAAAGTCACCTATGTTGGATAGTAATCTAGCCTCAAAAAATTTCATATAAATACAGGCTAAAGGAACAGAAAGACAATTGCCTATGTTCATGCTAAATATTTGTTTGTAAAACTTCCCATTTGCTCTAAACACATTGTCAGTCAAGCATAACCCTATCAATTTGAGAAATGTATCATGTTCAATAGTCAAATCTAACAAATGCAATTTATGTTTAAGGAACGAAAGTAGGTCATTCACTGGTACTCTAGTGAAAAGTGAATTTAAATCAAAACTTATTAATTCACATGGTTCACTGTGTTTCTTGAGTTTATCAATTAAATCATTGCTGTTGTGTATATGTGAATTAGATATCTGGCTTGTAAGAGGGGATAACATCCTAACCAACCACTTGGATAATTTGTACGTAACAGAACCCACAGAACTCACTATAGGACGTAATGGACTATTGAGCTTGTGTGTTGTGATCAATCCACGTTTCCAGTGGATATCACAATACTGGTTTTAATACAAAAAACTTGTAATACAGAAAACTGCTTCTCTGTAAAGTTAGAAATTAAAGGATAACTTTTTTTCACTGAAACATAATGTCAATGATACCAAAAAATTATTAAAAAAAAAATTTAAATGAAATGCATTTCAGTACAAAAAATACCCTCCATTAAGAAACTCTTAACGATATTTTGTAGTTCATAAAATGCACGAGTATTAACTATGAAGCTACATTAACACCCTTATGTTACTCAGGGACGGTTTACCTTCATGTACAGTGATTCCCGGTCTCTTTGTCTCAGTCACATTGTACTGTACAGGTGAATTTACCAGTGAATGTGACAACTTATGAGTACGTCACCATGTTACATGCAGTTAATATTTTTTGGTGATGGTGGACTTGAAGGTGATGATGGTGATGATGATAAGTGATGTTATGGTAGTCATGGTGATGGAGATGTAGTTAGCGGTGGTGAGGGCGGTGTTAGGTGAGTGTTAATAGTGGTGATGAAGGGTGTTTTCAGAGGGCGTATGAGGTGTTAGGTGGTGTGAGTGGTGGTAGGTTAATACTGTAAAACAGTTGGGACACGTAGCGACCCTCAATGATGGAGGGGTGGGGGGGGGGGGATTTGCAGTTGTAGAGGTGTCCTGTTCTGCTTTGGGGAAAAATATTAATGGCGACCTGCATCACATTGCTTGGCTTTCTGCAACGTTCATGCGATTTTTAAAGCGAGCGCTCGCACGCACACACACACACATTTTAATGCAAATGCGGAGGCGGCTTTTGATTTTAATGCGTATCCTCCGCGGATGTGATGTACTGTACATCTCTACAATAAAAACACAAGCCGAGGAATAAAAAATATTGATATGTTAGAACGTTATGCAGTCACGATGGTACTGTACCTGAAAAGTCACAAACTCCGCTCTTTAATAAAAATAATTCCACCTTTTGGAGGGGTAGAGCAAAATATAGTGTGGCCCCCTCCCCCTGGATCCGCCCCAGTGTGTGTGTGTTCATATTTTTCCCAGCTATTTTGTGTAATTATAATCGCTACGTAATCTCCTTTATATAAATCTACGGTTGTCGCTGCTGCTTCACTCTTAACACTTGTACTGATACACCGTCCTGTGAGAGGCTTAAAGTTTATAGTTACTGAGAACAAGAAATAAAAACTAATCCATCTAACAAAGGTCAACGAAAAATACTTGTTTCAATTCACGCATGTTTTAAATATTCGTTTATTACGTTCGCTGAGGGTCATGCACTCGGCTCATTACCTGTTAATTGCAAAATGAATTATAATAATTAATTAACGAAATGGAAACCGAGAGAGGCACTGCTTGAGTTTATAAAATTGCATAAAAAAATATCTCCATGTTCAATTGTTTCAATAACTTTGTATGTTAACTTTCTGACGCTCTAGACTCCCGAAGGCGATCGTGGGTTCACCAAAGGCTCCTGAACTACTAGCAGCTTTAGCTAAGAACTCTTAAGACCATGTTGTTATTGGTTACTTATGTGTATAACTATGATAATACAACTAAGGTCTTTAAATACGTGCTCTAAGTAGGTTAATAAGTAGATAGCAACCATAAACTATTCATTAAATACTTTCTTTTTCAGGTTAACACACCCGGCTAATGGTTTAACTCTTCCTAAAATTCCCACGTGATTTTATACTGCATTGCTTATTGTTAACCTCGTGCATAAAATTAATTAGCCTACTGAGTATATCTTTATTAATCTTTAAGTACAATGTCAGCCCCCTGAGTACTAGGAATCAGCCCGATGAGTTAGATATCTTAGTTCCTAGAGTCATCATGTCAATGTGTTGAATTTTCTTCAGTGTCTTTGTCTTCAATATCTAGATGTCGGGCCTCACAAACCGTATATCTAAAAGGCTTAAGTTCCCAAACGTCTCTCAAGTATGTTTTCTGAGACATGTTCACCCACATTGACCATCTTGGATATAACAGGTGATTATCCCCAAATCTTACCTTTAATACAAAATATGGGTTGTTCTCAATTAGATAGTTTATTTTTATTTGTGTTGGTCTACTCTTAAATTAGTTATTATGGGTTATTATTATATCCACAACCACAACCCAGTTACGACCGCCCCGCCCTCCCCCCCTCGCCTCTACTACACCCTCCCTACGCTTCCTCCCACAACAAGATGGCTATGAGACCTCTAATCCCCTCATCACAACACAGAGTATGTAACCCAAGTCACTCCTTACCTCTTTAGAAATATGTTTTTAAAATGTATATGCAAATAGACACATAAGAGGGATACATTAGCGGCGCTCTCATATCTTATCGGGGGAATTCGTCTCTCTCTTCCCTCATTTAACACCCTCCTAGTAATACCCAGGAGCCCTATAGGCCACAGTCGGTGAAGTGGAAGAGGACATAAACGCACAGGCAACTCCCAACCTACAGTAGCGACATGCTGATAGGGTCGGGTGGGATTGGGGGGAGGGGGGGGTTCTTAGCTGAGCTGTTGGGTGGACTACACACACACACAAGGGGGTGGTAATGGCGGGGAAATATATCGAAGATAGGATTAATATCATGGAGTGTGGCGTCTATGAATGGGGTCCATCTATAGTGGGGGAAAGGGAAGGAGGGAAGGTAAGGAGTGAGGAAGGGAAAGGGAATGAGAGGTGCGGAGGAAGGAAGGAAAAAAGGAAAAGGGAGGGGAGGAAAGGAGTTAGTTAGTTAAATCATTATTAACTTAATCTTCAGTCAAGTACCAGTGAGGATGCTGTTTTAACTCAAGCTTCAGTTAAGAGTTATATATTGAACGCACCAAGTGACGTGTTAAAATATTTTTTTTTTTTCGGTTGACATGAACATAGCCTTCATCTCTGACTTACTTACGTCACTTCAATATTTATAAAGACTTACCGGAAATAGATATATTACAATCAGGGAGAGATAAAAATATAACCTTTCAACAAAAAGACCGATAAATATACACGCTTATGCACACCAAGATTACCCGAAAATAATAATAATAATAATAATAATAATAATAATAATAATAATAATAATAATAATAATAATAATAATAAAGAAGTAGTAGAAGGAATTTCTAGTTAACATCAAACTTAGCTATTTCACTAAGATTTCTTTGGAAGATCTAAGTAAATAGTAAACTGTTGACTAGAAATTTATAATACGCGACAGCCACAACATTTGCCGACTGAGATATTGGCCGGAAAATCAAGGAAACAAACAAACGGAACAATCATAGTGTAACCTCCCTCCCCTACCACCACTACAACAATTACTACTATTAATAATGATAATAATAAAACAATAATACTAAACTCTAGGGACCGTTAATACAGAGAAGGAAGCAGCCGTGAGAGTTGAGACCTCCACTTGTTGCTGGCCGGCTGTGTCTCGCCTCAGGTCACTCACCACCCACCACCACCATAAAAGAGACGATAGTTTATATCGCCTCGGAAACAAATTTATTAGTTAAGACAAACAAACTTACACCTTAAAGACAAAATACTTAAAATGGTTTGCGTTTTCCTTGGTCTTCATTACGCATCAGTGACAAAATTTATATAAGAAAAGACAAGTCAAGGTTGGTTAAATCAGTTACCGATCAACTGATTTGGGAAGTTCGTGCTTAATGATAATAGTGTATTCGTTCGTATTTTTAGTTATATCTGTTTACATGATGTGATGTAGAGTTTGAATTCCTAATAATTCTAGATTATATAAAAATTGTCGAAAAAATAACTAAAATAACTAAAGGAACTTAAACCAATAATTCACTAATCCACTGCGTTTAAAGAGCCTTATTGGGAGGAATATACTGTTGTTGAATGGACACTTAAGACCACAGCAACACCATGAGGCTACCAACCCTCTGTACTGAACTACCGACCGACTGTTGCGGTTCTGCCTGCCCGAGTGTGTCAATACTTAATAATTTAGATAATTTCGATAATCCATAATAATTTTTCTCGTAGAAATATATTTAATGATTTGCAATAACTTTAATTTCAATACAGATGAAGTTTATGATCAAATACATTCCTCTTATTTACCAATAATAATGTCGCAAACAAATTCTTGAAATTTTTGTTTGGTGCCAGGCGACAGTGGTATGCCGCCGATACAGGTCTGTGATATATATTTATTATTTTATCATGTATTAATTCAGTTGGTGCGTGTTTAATACACTTTGCATGGACGTGTAGTTAAAGATACAGTTTGTTATGGGATTGAGATTGAATTTTGAAGCGGTGTGTGACAATGTCGAGGGGAATAGTTAAAAAGATTGATGGATGAGAGGAAGAAATATCAAAATAGTCATAGAATAAGCATAGACAAATTGAGAGAGAGAGAGAGACAGAGAGGCAACATCTTAAGGTCTCTGCTAATCACATAAAGATCGCAGCTTAACGCCACAGCTCAGATCAAAGGCTTCCTCAGCTTTTTCATCAGCGAGAGGAAGTTGAGCGTAATATCTCTACTCAGCATCAACACAGACTAGCTGAGTAAACAATGACTGACACGCTACGGTGACATGGTAATGCAGGAACTCCACAATCGAATAAGTCAAACTGATGGAAATAATTCGTTCGGTACTTTTTTTTTTTCCCTTTGATTCGAAAAAGGATGTTGTACTAATGCCGTGTTGACCTTTGTTTACATTTGTGACTTCTGACAGTTAAAAAATAAATGTACATATATGTTTTTCCTGAAACGAAAATCTGAAAAATACTCAAACGCGCACAATTCTTTGCAGCTGTAAATGCATCAGGAATTTTAGTTTGTCAACTGGAATGCGTGTAAACCAATCAGAGCGGTCGTTAGTTAAACTGTCGCCGAGTTAGCCTCACACTGGAATGCAAAATGACGGTGAACAACGCCATTTCCAGCTATATGGGGGAGGGAATTTTTTAATACACAGATTAAAAAATATGGAACTCCGATATTTTTTCGGGTGGGATCACAGGAGGTGTAGTGGTGAGCTGAAGGGACATCAAGAAACTTATGTTCTCAGGTTCTTGTGAGTTTAAAACATTACGTACTGATCAGAAAATATACAGCACACATGACAGAGAACTCAGGTTTAATGGAAACGAGATCTTAACAGGACAAAAGTTTCCCTTAATTGGATGCTTGGTTTCTGGTTACTGAGAAAATTTGTCCGGAGTTATACCAAACCCCTGGACCCACTTATTTAAATGACCACATTGCTTTAATCATCCTTCTTTCATAAAATATCTAAATGTTTCATAAAAATACGTTTCAATAAGTGATTAACCAAAAGACATACAACATATACAGAAGAAAAATAAATAATTTCAAAAGGATAAAAAAAAAAATAGGAACTAAACTCACAAAATTTAAATCACAAGGAACATTTATAATTATCGTGACAAAGATGAAGGACCGCCCCCCCCCCCCTCTCTCTCTTTGTCTCATCCTTTTCTCTCTCATTTTTGCATGGCGGTAAATAAAATTCACAGAAGAGTAATTTTAAATGTTTTTTTTTTCCTTCAGCTGCGTTTATTCTTCGTCCCCACCGGGTAAAAAATAAAGTGACCCATTAATCCTAGAGCTTGTTCTTCTCCACTTACCATCACTAACTTCTATATATTTATTATCCTTAAATCATTTTCGAATTTTGTGTGGACCGTATCAAGGGCTAGAAAAGCAAAGAAAGAGAAGGAGGAGAAAGGGGAAACAGTCTAAGTTTAATGATGTAAGAGTAAACAGCGACAGAAAATGACTAAGATAACAAGTGAAAGTTTGAATTTCTCACCATCCAACAGCTTCAAAAACTTTTCCGCGTTATTGTTGGCTTGTTCAAGGATCTAAAACCAAAACGAAGTACGAAAAAGAGCAGTGAGGCAAGACAAGTTAAGTCAATTATAGGAATACTCGTACATTACTACAACAGAGAGAGAAATAATCCACATATATTCTACCGTATCCTCGTCTTACAATCCTAGCACCATTAATAAATAATCTTATTAAGATATTATGCAACAATTCATGCCTTAAATTGTATTGAAAATGTTTCTACTAAGATTTAAAAAAATTCTGATAATTTTTTTTATTTCACATAAAGAAAGTATTCGTCCGGGTGGTTTCGGCGCTTCGAAAACAAAGCGCTTCATGTTTTATTAATGTTCGGGTTCACTCAAGCTCAAACGGAGCATCTGATTTTACGAAGGAATGGAAAGTGGGGTTTTTTTTTATGTACGGTACATCTATAGGTTTAAGAATATGGCAGATATTTATGAAATATTTATTGAACTTTTGGGCTTACACAATTATATTTATTTAGGAAGATGAACAACACAGGTACAGTCGGCCAAAGTTCCATCGATCTCACCTAGCTTCTCGTACTCGCAATTTGGTTAAATAATAAAGATATTTTATTAATGAATTGGCAACGCTGCTAAAACCAGGGCTGCCACAAGATTATCACATCAAATTTTAGGAATATACGTTCCAAATGTAATCTTGAGTGTTTCATATTTCAAATACAATTAATTCCTTAATGAAACACGATAAATTAAATGTGAAATATATATTCTTAAAATCTGCTGTGATAATCTTGTGGCAGCCTTGGTTTTAGCAGCGTTGCCAATTCATTAATAAAATATCTTTATTACTTAAGCAAAGATATGAATATTTGAAAACTTATCATGATCATAAATAACGATGAATAGTTTATTATTATAGAAATACTACCTTTGGATTGTTTAATATTTATCCCGACAGTGATGCAGCCGAATATAGATCCACCTGTCATAATCCCCATTGCATACAGCAGCTTTACTTCACCATGAGCCAAGAAGAAGTCGATGGAATTTTGCTTGATTGTATAAACGTCATAACCCCTAAAAAAAACAATTAATCCATAAGTATCCGCTAGTGTGTGTAAATATGCACTTAACACATTATGTTCTTACAATGTGACAGAAAGTTAAGAAAAAGTAGAATAGGTATACAGAAGAAGACATATTTTTGTGGAAAGATACAGAAGTGTACATTTGTGTACCTACACCAACTACACCCCCCCCCCCCACCAATCGGCAGATAAACCCCACCAATTACACCACTCCAACCAGCAGGTACACCCCACCAACCAGCACATACACCCTACCAACTACACCAACCAGCAGGTAACACCCCACCAACCAGCACATACACCCCACCAACTACACCAACCAACAGGTACACCCCACCAACCAGTACACCAACCAACAACACCCTACCAACCAACACCACACCCTACCAGCTACACCAGCCAGCAGTACACCCACCAGCCAACACATACACCCACCAACTACACCAGCCAGCAGGTACACCCCACCAACACACACACCCCCACCAACTACACCAACCAGGGGTACCAGCCCCACCACAACACCCCACCAGCACAACACGCACCACCCAGCAACACCCCACCAACCAACACATACACCCCACCAACTACACCAACCAGCAGGTAACACCCCACCAACCAACACATACACCCTACCAACTACACCAACCAGCAGGTAACACCCCACCAACCAGCACATACACCCCACCAACTACACCAACCAACAGGTACATCCCATCAACCACACCCCACCAACTAGCAGATACGACCCACCAACCACACCAACCACATCCTATGAAGCACACCCCACCAACCAACAGGTACGCAACCAGCTGAAACACCTCAATAGCAACACCCCACCACTGCCCACCAGCCACCCCCAAACATCCCACTACCACTGGTGTTCCCAAGAGATTACTGCCATTAACAACAACAACAAAAATCCCCGTCGTCGCCAGTGTATTAGCTTTCCATGCTTCCTTCGTAAATAACCGCAAATGAGCCTGGGGAGGAGTTTGGTGCCGGGATACAAATGCGTATTCCTGAAGTGTGGTTCCCTTGGGGAGTGAGAGGTGGGGTGGAAGAGGCGGAAGATCGTCTGGGAATGTGTAAATGTTACTCGAGACTCTTTGTTTTATTCTTAGGGTCGTCCAAGAAACTCTTGGAGGGACACAGGATATTTTTCTTTAAGGGGCAGACGCCTCGGGGACTCGTGGTAGCTTTGACGATATAATAAAAATCATTGAAGTCCTTGAAATTACCTTAGATGTTTGAGTAGTTCCTCCCAGCATCAAGAAACTGTCAAAATTCCTCAATATTATGTATATCTTATTTTCACTTAATTTCAAGGGGCTCTCAGTGTGTCAGTCCCGAAGAGTAATGGTTCCATAGCTCCTTTAAATCCTGGAGCTCTTAAAGAGATCTTACTTAGTCTACGAGAAGCGCGGCAGTCAAGCGGATACAGAGTACGCCTCTTGTTTCAGGGGTCAGTAGTTCGATTCCTTTGCGTTCCCAGTTCACCCAGCTGTAAATGGGGTACCTACGTTTACACAACTCAAAGAAGTGAATGCGGTCCAAAGAGTACGGCCATGCTGCCTCCTTTGTGTACCGAAAGGCTTAGTAAATATTGTGCTGTATCCACACTGTCCCTATGAGATCCATTTTCACTTTTCACCTTGTCTGCCATCCGATATTTCATCCAAACCGACCTTGTGATCCGCAGGCTGTTAGGCAGTTTATGCAGTAATCAAGAGTGTTATGTGGAGTTCCCCAGGAACTTTAACTGCTCCAGAATGGTTAGCTGACGTAACATCATTTACCACCAACGAGTAATCAGTTTTCTGGTACATGTGGAAGCATTGAGACCACTGTGGAGTTCTCTAATCCCATGTGGAAACCTTTAATCCTATGTGGAATCCTATAGTCCTCTGTGGAATCCTCTAATCCTGTGGCATCATCTAATCCTGTGGAATCAACTAATCCTGTGGAATCCTATTATCATGTGGAATCTTCTAATCCTCTTTGGACTCCACGCCATACCACACGATCAACAGAACCTTCACAGAGTCTCTAAGTTCTTCAGGAGGTCACCTGTAGCTCTGTGGCCTCATCAAAGAACGCTGTTCTCTGAGATCACACAGTTACACTATCTACCCTTTAAAGAATCATTTAAGACATCATCTACCTTTACCTTCTTGAAGTGAAGGACAAACTCCTCACCCTTAACGATTAGTTTATTTATAATCATCCAGCCCCGGGGGGTACCAAGAGGCCCTGCTTTTTCCTCCTCCTCCTTAATGCTCAGCAGCTGAAATATGCATTCTGTCAACGCTCATAAACCTCTCCCCTACAGCAGCGGACACACAGGAGGAAGCACGAGACCAAGGCTTAGGTCAACAGATGACACAAAACGACGCGTTGAGGTGAACAAATAGTCAGCCAAGCGTCGCAATACAAGGCTGACGGACCGTGTTGACTCTCTCTCTCTCTCTCCTCCATCATCGCAGTATAGACGAACAAGCAACCAAAAGCGCTATTTATTGATCATATGTGCTAATATTAAATCGTGTTTTAACATTAAATTATGTAAAAGGAAAAGCACCCGCCTCCTCTTAGCGCAAGTGCTTTAAAAATAAATGCCAAAACCCAGTTCAAAGAAACCTTTCATGTAAAATTCTTAATTTTCTTTAAATATGCCCCAAAAATATGGGTCATGTTGGCAGGGAGTGTTTGAAATATAAATTAAACAACTTTTGCTGAAACTAAGTGTGTTTTTGAGTCCATATTGGTGTGTGTGTGACCCCTATCAACACCAAGGGTGTGAGAGAGAGAGAGAGACCTAATTCTTAAATCAACAGCAGGTACCACATCTACTCCTCCCCTCCTTACCTTTCCTAACTTTCCTAATTAACGCTCCAGGTGACACAAGCATGGCAGGTGTGTGTGTGTTAACAAGTCTGGCGCCAGACACGTAATAACCTTATTATATCCTTACCTACCAATTTTGTCCCTCCACAACTCCTCCCGTCTTCCCTAACTCCTCCAACCCCTCCTCTCCCTTTCAACCCAGACCCTCCCTTTGAACACCTCCCCAAATCCCTTCCCCTTAACCAAAATCCCCCAACCCTCCTCCTCTCCACCTTCCCATGCCCATTCCAAACCACTCCCTTTTCACCTCCCCACATCACCTTCAACCTCTCTTCCCTTCATCATCTCCCCCAATCTCCTCCCCTCCTCCATTACAACCCTCCCACACCACTCCCTTCAACTCCCCGCCTCCCCACACCCTATCCAACCCTCTCCTCAACCTCTCTACATCCCCCAACCTTTCCCGTCTTCCACCTCCCCACACCCCCTCCCGGGACTCAGCATGGCTCGTCCCAGATAATCCTCCGGCCTTTATCAGACGTGGGGAATATGGTAATTTAATCGCAGCCAGGTAGCAGCAGGGCAGGGTCAAGATTTTCATAAGATTCCTATGTTGAAAATTTCTATCCCCAGCACGGCTGAGATACGATAACGCCTTTGGTTAAGGTGGACCCTCAAGCGTTATTTTGCGACGCTTTTCATAGAAATTCGTACGTTCAAACTTATACCCTTTACTTGTCTGGAATATAATAACGCATCTTTATGCGTCGACTCTCATGGTAATTTCGACACCATTTTCAATTATGTTAAAAACTTCTACCATTAATGGATGATATACAAGAATGCATTGTTTTTTAGTCGAGATCACTTTAGAGTCAGGTCTACGCGGCCCTTATCGAGCCAGGTAAACACGTTCTTTATCCAGAGAGCCAGGTAGACGCGTCCTATTTATACAGAGAGCCACAGGTAGACGCGTCTTTTATATAAACTCTCCAGTTAGGCGAGAAATGTTTAAGTACGAATCTTTTAAAAAAATGAGGCAGCAGGAGACTCAGCAGAGCCAGCCTGCTGGGGTACAAGTGGGGGCCACAGAAATGCTCCCAATTTCCAGGCACTTCCCTCAGGCAGGAGTGGAGGAACCCTGGGCTGGAGGACCGCTTCCTGCAGATTGATCCTTTCATTCACTCCTGATCCCGTCTTGAAGGCAGAAAAAAAAGAATCTTATTACACAGAGTGAGTAAATTCCATTTTATATATTTTTCCCCTGTTGTGTAAAACATGCCTTAAAAAATCTTGATGCAACATGAGAGAACGAACCCGTGTTTTTGTTGCATTATTGTGGATGCTGGACGATTTTGCCCTGTCTTCTGTAATTCACATTATAAATGCATGAATGAGAGACGGGAGAATTTACTGAAGTGATTCCCTAGAAATGTGTAACTCCTTAGTTCTATTTCACGTTTGCATCAACCGAGAATGTGTTGAGTATGTACCAATTTACAGCATATTTTATAGTAACTACAACATGTATAGTTGATGCAGAGTTGAAACTGCGTCAAGTGTTTCTCTCCAGTACAATATGAGGCCGATGAGGCGTTATTGCGAGCACTGCTAACGTCAACCGCACTACTTGTATCTACTGAACGTATCTTAGTACAGGCACTGACACTATAAATATATAAACTGGGATATTTTCTCTCGACATAAAGCAATCTTAATATCAAACACCACATAAAACAAGATATTATGCTCTCATCAAGTACGATTTATACGAAAGAGTAAATAGATGTGTTGAGAGAATATTCACAAGTAATAGTAACGTCATACATCACTCTGTCTTCACCATCAAACATTTTCGACTGTTCAGTTTTCTCCTCCACCAAAGTCTCCTCCCCGTTTAATGTTCTCCTCCACCAAAGTCTCCTCCGTTTAATGTTCTCCTCCACCAAAGTCTCCTCCGTTTAGTGTTCCCCTCTACCAAAGTCTCCTCCGTTTAATGTTCTCCTCCACCAAAGTCTCCTCCGTTTAATGTTCTCCTCCACCAAAGTCTCCTCCGTTTAATGTTCTCCTCCACCAAAGTCTCCTCCGTTTAGTGTTCCCCTCCACCAAAGTCTCCTCCGTTTAGTGTTCTCCTCCACCAAAGTTTCCTCCGGTTCAATGTTCTCCTCCACCAAGGTCTCCACACACCCACAAACGTCAACTTTGGTGTCACTCATCAGAACACGATGCTCCTTCACCTGATGTAACTAATTAATATTGCTCCATATCAGGACAGGTGAGGCTAGATTGTAATTGATATATGTATGAGTGATTGAGTGAATGAGACGATCAATCCTCACAAGCTCCCAAGGCTCTTTTTTACCGGTGCGTCTTCATGGCGACTCTATGGTAGAAGGTCCCATGAGGCTGGAGGTGGAAAGATCCCTTATTGTAAATCATAAAATAAACAGAGCAAATTACAGCAACTCTGGATGATTACGTGAATGTATGTATGTTGAAGAGATTATCTAAGGTGCAGTAAATATTTGTTTTTATCGTCATTTAATTGAGATTTTGTTCCAGGAAAATTATCTGAAATGATTTGCATGTCATTCATGTCGGTCAAGCTGGCCAGTGGCAAATTTAAAATGAAAATTCTTTATCATATTTATACTTGGTAAAAGAACCTTGCTTGTCCTCTCTTTAAATATTATATTCTTCTGTTTCGCTCTTTGCACTACACCTTATAACCATCACTATTTTTACGTGACTCCATCACCCCTTTTCTTTTTATTTAAGCAATTTTTGTTTTCTCTTCTGTGCCAAACATCTGTCTCCTCTGAGTTCTAAATTTAATCGAGTTATCCCTCACAGTAATAAAACTAAGACACTCGCCCATAAACTGAGTCGATGCAGCAAGCCTCCACTCTTGCTCTGCCAATACGACATCCATCTCACTTTGTTTATGTCTTACGTGACTCCCTCCCATCTCGTCTTCCACTGAGGTGCTGTTTTACCAAGGGCTGAAGAATTTTACCCACGAACTGTGTTGAACTAGGGAGAAAACAGCCTAGTGTTCAGCTTCAGAAAATAAATTATTTACTTTATTAATTTCATACGTATTTTTTTTTTCGAATAACGCATAATGTTCGAGTCAGTAGCAACACTCCATAAACTGAGAAATAATGCTGATTTTTGGGGAACGTAGGAATTATTTTGATGTTCGCTTGACACCTTCATTGTTGTCATTATACAACTTGTGAAGTAATCATGTAAAGCTTTATGGGACATATATTACTCATACGATGACACTATGTTCTTGAGAAAATTAAGCAGTTAAATATGCAAATAAAAGTGTTAAGATCAGGCGCGTAAATTTTGTAATTTCCAAAACTTTTCTTCATTTTTCGTCTCCGTGAACACATTACACCATTACGGGTTCTATCACAACAACGCACCTTTACCAGTCTCCCATGTTTGGAACAATATAGCTAATATAGAGCAAATCCCCTCAAATATTACAGTATTATCCAGAGTCAGTGAAAAGCTCGTTTCTAGTATTAACAGCTAAGATCCCTCCGGTGTAACTGCCTTTCAGCCTCTGCTCATTTTACTACAATCGGCTCCTGGCAATGGCATTCACGCACAGAATCCAAAATATATCTCAGGTTTGATTTGTAGCAACTCAAAATCAGTATCACCAAACACCGGATAAACGATAGAATTTAATGACACTATTTATTTACTCTCTCTACGTCTTCATAACCTTCAGTCAACCACTTGAGGATTGGAAATTTCAATAAAAGGTTTATTGACTGTAGTTCATGCTATCTTATAATAAAACAAGATTGACCACATCCCCATGAAAGCAAGTCTTCCGCCATGACCCTTGACATCCAACGGAAGGAGGCGGGGACACTAAAGTAAAAAATGAGGGGGTTGGGGATACCCATGTAAAATATGACTATCCTATCCTAGCCATTAAGTTCCTCATCTATTGAACGGAAACATATACAAACAAACAGAGAGGAGAGAGGTTGGCTAGCTCTATCTTTCCTCTGGCTGTTGACTGTTCATTAGTTTAAAAGCTCTGACTTTATTTAATGCATTTAGTACTGAAAACGATCCGCATCAGAGTATCAATAGGATATATAATGAACACGATACTGTTTTATTGTCGAAAATATAAGGCTTGAACTTCTATGCTTTGGGTCATTCTACCACCCACGATGGACGAAATTATATTTTTCCTGTATATTTTGATGTGTTATGAATAAATTTTACATTCAGTTCTTGAAATTCATGAAAACTTTACCAATCCAACCCAAATTGTGTGGTAAAACAACAACAAAACTAACCTAACCTAACCTAACCAAACCTAACCTAACCTACCTTTACCTAACCTAACTTTACCTAGCCTAACTTTACCTAACCTAACCTTACCTTTATTTTGGCAATTATGTGAAAAAACAAATGGTTAAGAATCGGTAAAGTACAACCACGGAACTCAATGTTGATTTTTATTGAAGGAGGTAGAGCAGAAAAAATACATTATAGTGCTTTTGTCTCAATGGGTTTTTTTTTCAGCTACAAACTTTTGATTTTTCAATTTCAGTTAAGAAAGTACAATTTGGAGGGTTTTAAGTTCACACGAATAAGTTTGTAGGATATATTGTTGACTTCTTACTCACTTCATTATATGTCCAGCCAATCAGCGGAAGTCTCGTTGTCACATTTTAGACTACTCCTGTGCTTGCTCAAGCTTTTGAGTTGGAATTTGTCAGTTGCAAGATAACTTCTCTGTGCAAAGGCTGCTCTTTCTCAAAATTGCAAATCATTCAACATGTTTTTGTAAATAATGCCATTTCAATTGACTTTTGCAAGGCCTAAGGTGTTCTGCAAACTTAAGTAAATTGTTCAGAGTGTGGTGCAGACTGCCATTATCGTGAAATTAAACAAATTCTGTTTTTTCATGAAACGACACACAATCACCATGACAAAGATAAGGTTACTGTAGGTTTGCTCAGGTTTCGTAAGGGTTTCCCCTTTTAATGTTTGTGTTTTCCCCACAATTTGCCTCAATTTCAAAGCCCTGCCCACTTTTCAAGATTAAAATTGTACTTTCTTACCTGAAATCAAAATGTCAATATAACTTTTAACATAAATTTGTGACGAACACAAACACTCTATCTCACTTTATAAATATCAAAGTAGAGTTCCGCGGTTGTACTCTGCTGAATCTTATCCCTTTACTTGTTTATTATAGATATTTTGAGAAATTTCCATCAGTCTTTATGGAGATAAGGGTGTAAAGCATTATTTTTTTTCTGTATATTGAAACAGTGGATTCAAGCTTAGCGACGGCAATACAATTTGAAAATACAAGCTGACTATGTTTACAAGAACCTGCAACTATGTGCTATGCACTTCTCAGATTCCAGCAATACAGTGGTAGTTTTGTAGTTTTTGAAGTTGTGCTGTACTTCCTTTAAGAACGTTGGTCATCAATAAACTAGCGAGCACAAAATAAGATGTGAAAAATAGGTGTCACTGCTAACTCTGTTACCAACTTGTAAATACCGTAATGGTCTTTATATCACTACTAAAATAATAGACTGTTCAAAATCTCTAAAAAAAATTGTATTGGTTAACTGTGTTATAATTTTGTTAATAATAAATAGTGCTTAACTGGTGTAAAGCTATAGCTACCACCAAATAATTATATTTTACTACAAATTAATCAATGTGTTGCTTTGAGAAATTGTTCCAAGATATTATATAAGGTCCAAATGAGCTTAATGTGTTATACTCAGCGGCCGCTTGGCGACGCCATCCTCCCTAGTGAAACTGATCATCTTATTTCAAATATCGCTCTGATGTTATTTGCTTTCCTACTTTAACTTCAAAGCCCAGAGTTCATTACACTAATACATAACAAATAATTGAATAGTCCAGATTTGAAAAAAAAATCATTTTTATATGTACTCAGTCCGCAAAAAGAGAAATTAAAGCAGATCTGACACAATACGAGTCCCCTTAATTGGATCGAATACTTAAACTGGATGAACGAGTCCCAATGTTTAGGGTGATCGACCACTGTTATGGAGCAAGAATGAACAGTGCAGCTTTCAGTGAAGGCTCGAACACCACCACATCTCTCTCCTTCACACCACAACATATTATTCTTAAAATCCCACAAGAGATACCCTGGACAGTAACTCAAGTGTAAGCCTGTTGAGTAAACTGGCCCATAAGTGATGAATTACCATCGTTAACTGTTTGCAAGAAGAATAAAGAAATACATAAAAAACAATACAGTAAAGCGATGAAAATAAGTAGAAAAGAAAAACAGGAAAAAATTAAATACTAGCCAGAATGTAAAGGAGTGGATGAAGCGAGGTAGTTACAGGTACGCATCAGAGAAAAGGGGCCACTTAAATTTTATAAATCAACCAATTTTTAAAGCAGATATAGACATTTCCATTGAGTGTTTGGACAAGTTGGGCAACTATTATCAAAACTCGGTTGGCACTATTCTAATCCTTGAAATAAAAAAAAATGGTCTAGAATCAACTGTAAACAAAAAGAAAATAATATTTCCCTAAAGAATGAGACTGACAAATAAGTGCAGGTATAATGAGCAGATATTACTGTACGAGCACGAACCAAGACATTACTACTGGAGGCGCTCTCGAACACACATGTACACTCGGAAACCATATTCTCTAGCCCACCTGGGTCGGTGCTGGAGGTTAGTACAGTGTCCTTTCTGGACGGGGGTCCACTCTAACTATCAAGAGGCAACACACGCACGAACACACAGTCATAGTACGGCTGTATAGATGATATTATGTATAAATATTGTATATGGCATTTTATACTCTGCATTATCTTCATTATATATGAACACGAAGAAAAATTACCATAGGTTGTAGTTACGAAAGTATGAATGGAAATAAACACTTCCAAACCACCCAGTGAATCCACACAACATTTACAGCGTTTCCACCACACCCCATCTATATCTTTTATTTCCCATCATTCGCGTAACTATATGAAAAATCGCCACAGGGCCAGTTCTTTCAGGATACGCATTTGTGCCAGTATCCAGAAGGGTCCTGACATTCCATGCAGTGACCATAAGAAGTTGTATAGTTTGTTGTGTTTGTTGTGTTATCGACTGCATAAAGATGACCTTACTGGGTGCGGTTGCCCAGTCAGGTTGGGGTTTTTTTGGCAGGCTATGTTTAGGGCACCTTATTTAGCCCCCTCCCCATGTAGGGTGAGCAGAGTGGCTCCCCAAAAGGGTAGCTAAGTCGCACAGACAGGACCGGATTGTACTGCTGCCTAGTTCCCAGTGCATAAATGACCATCTTATGTCCCACCCATGTTCAGAGTTGTGACTTGAGACTCCCGTCAGTCATTTCTGCCTGTCCCCGTCGCCACTCGTCTGTCGCCATAGGACTTTTGGGGGTATAGAGGTTTTGATGATGATGAGGTATGATGAACAGGATGATGCCTACGTGTGAGTGTGTGTGGTGAGGCAGGAACACAGGCTGCAACCACACATCTGATCCAGTGATGCAAGAGTTGCAACGACTGGGGAAAAGGAGAGTTGCAATGGACTGCCGATAGCCCAGTTTGTTGGGTTTCACCTCCGTAGCCTGTCCATCAGGCATCGCCTTTATCCACCGGTGTAGTCGTTGGGTTTCCTTGGTAGTCACCTCTTCCGCCTTCACCACCGTTGGGATCTTGTTGGAGCTCTGTAAGCATGTCTGCCTAATGCGGGGCTCCACCGCAGATTTTTCGTTTGGAGTTTACTCCCGTAGCTTTATTCCAACCAAGGTTAATTAGCAAGGCAGCGGGGCGGTGGTTGGTAGGCGCCAGGACGTGCTCACATACCAGTGGGCCTATGCACCGTCCCTCTGGGGCCTACTGCTACTCTGAGATCTCCTATTTATCTAGCCTTGGCCCACGAGGCACCCAGTTACCATGTGTTGCCACGAGGAGGCACAGCAGGAGTCTTGATGGTGAGGAGGCTGTGTACTGGCAGGGGAAGACTTATGCAAGTTGTTTCCCTGTTCGCCACGAGGGCTAGCCAGCGGCGGCAGCTGAAAGCAACAGGGAGCGAGCAGTGTTTGCACCTTAACACTAGATGCATTTCACCATCCTGTGTGTGGCACACACACACACACACACACTCCTTGACCACCGAAGGGCCAAGACCTATTCAGATGCTGCTCCTGCTGAGCAGCGGCACCCCTTGGTCATGTCGGCCCATTCCTTAAGTCCCTCTCTCCGACCCATCCTCCCCACCGGGATATCAACATAATGAAAAGTGACAATTTCGTTGTGGAAAGAAGTGGGATCAGTGTTGGACAGTAATGAACAGTGTTTAAGGCAGTGAATTTAACACTAGACAGTACCAGTGAGAGCCTTGACCCACCAGTGAGATAAGCACCCCTGAGATCCATCCTCTGACCATACGGTGTTAATCCGTCAACCCTGGGAACAACATCGGGCCGGCTTTACACCAGATTACGAGATAACACAACATCACCAAGCAGAGAGTGCGGTACTTTGACACCACGCCACACAACACAGTGTCTCAATAACCACGAGAGGTCCTTCATATCAACACCTGAGGACGAGTCACTGCACCAAATGAACACCACACCACTCGGTGTCCCCATGACCACGTGAGGTCCTTCACATCAATATCCGAGGACGAGTTACTACATCACGTGAACACCACACCACCTAATGTCTCCATTAACACGTGTCCTTCATATCAACACCAGAGGACAAGTTACTGCACCACGTGAACACCTGGTCTTTCAATGACCAGCCCAGGCCCGGGACATTAACTGTAAACTATAATAATTTGTATGCTCAATTCAAGTTCCTTCTTCTTTCATTAATGAAAGCTTTTTTTAAACGACCCACCCACCCCATGTCTTTGTACGTAATAAATCATTTTTGTCCAATGTATATTTTCAGGCTTCGGGCTGCAAAACTTTCTGAATAAACCCGTTAATTATTATTATTATTATTATTATTATTATTATTATTATTATTATTATTATTATTATTATTATTATTATTATCATTATTATTACACACACACATACGCACGCGCGCTCGCGCACCGTAAATTCTAGCTCGCCATCGTTATTATTCCCTCGGGGCGCCTCAAGGTAAGGAAGCGACGGCATGCTGGCTGAGGCACCGTCTGTATATTGGTGTTGTATGGGAGGAGGCAAGATATATGACCTAAACCAAGGGTATTCTATCTGCCGGCCAGGCTAATTTATGGCCCCATCACATGGTAGGTGTGGGGGGGATGGGAGGGATAGGGATGAGTGGATGGACAGGGAAGGAGATGGGATTGGACAGGGTGAGGGGAAGAGAACAAAAGAGTTAAATAAATGCAGACATAAATTCACTGACAAGAGCTAAGACGTTAAGAAAAACTAATAAAATGCTGTAATCTCGCAGAACCTCTCACGAGACAGGTAAAAATAAGACATGTAAGATAACCACAGTTCATATACCTATAAATGTAACAAAACATAAAACACCCGAGAGAAGAAACCAACTCACGCCTGGTGATATATATTTTTTTTGACCGAGTGACCTAAAGATAACAACAAACTCTGAAGACTGTCCTGATGAATGTGTGAGTTAAAAGTTAGAAGCCTCCAGCTCTCTCCATTCTCAAGTTGAGCTGAGGACAATCTAATACTGTATACAAAAAATAGGCGGTATTGGTTGCCCTACTCACGCTGACGAAAGGAATAATGAATAGTTATCTAGGGGAAAAGGCAAATCTGAAAAAGACACATACCTACCCTAACCTAACCTACCAAAGAATTCAAATACTGTACTATAACCTAACCTGCCTCTAACCTACCCCAACCCAACCATTAACCTAATCTAATTTTATTTAACTTACCCCAACTTACGCATTAACTTAGCCCAACCTAACCTTATGTAACTTAACCTAACCTACGCATTAACCTACCCTAACCTTATCGAATTTTTCCAACCCATCCCTAACCTTACAAATAACATATTCTAACCGTATGTAATCCAATCTATCCTTAATTACCCTAACTTAATCATTAACCTATCCTTACTTAATTTAACTTTACCCAAGCCATACCTAACTATGCAAACCAAATTCTACTCGGTTTTATTTCATTCTAACCCCAGAAGAAGATTTAAAAAATAATTGTGAATAAAATTACAAAACCAGGCGTCGTTACTTCACATAAAAACAATAGCAGCAGGGAACCATCAAATTTACTCAAGAATTACATAAAAGTTCAGCGTTGAAATTGTGGGTTGAGGTCCATAAAAGAAAAAATTTATATTTTTATTATTTCTTGCCGAGTTGGTCGAGAAGTGCCACAGCGGTAGTAAATAAACGTACAGTCCTCCCCCCGTTACATTTGCATAAATATGACAACAGCGCTAAAAGGAAAAAAAAATAAAGTGGCTGAATGAGAGAGTAAAAATAACCACTTCCCCTAGACAGCTCCATTAAGTTTTAAAAACGTGTCCGGTTTTTCCCCCTTAATGTTAGAAAACGGAACAGATTCCTTTTCATTTTCTTTTTGATTTTCAAGATCCGGCAATTTCATTATTATTTTTTACTGATTATATTTTTTTGTGGGCATTAACCACAAAATTCACATGAAAGTAATTTCTGAAATAATGTCACATACATCCAAGCTAATTACATTACGCCGGCTTACATTAAATTGATAGTTAAGAATATCTCGTGTTTATAGAGGATTTGCATGAAGAGAATTACATGGTTAAAGGAGGGATTAAAGTAATACTAACTGATGTTATGGTTAATCTGAAATAAAAATAAATGCACGTTGAAGTGGGGATAAATTCTATATAAAGTTGAGATTAAACCAGCATATATATATTAATAGGTTACAACTACAGTTAATCTCCCATTGGCTAGAGCTGGGATTACTTTTTGGTATCGTACAGTTTATATTCACCCACTCTTTACTATTATGCTCCACCACCACTATCTTCCACTATTATGCACCATCACCACCCTCCCACCACCACCACCATCATACTCCATCACCACCCTCTCACCACCACCACCATCATGCTTCATCACCACCCTCCCGCCACCTCCATCACCACCTTCCCATCACCACCATCATGCTCCATCACCACCCTCCCGCCACCTCCATCACCACCTTCCCATCACCACCATCATGCCCATCACCACCCTCACCACCACCACCATCATGCTCCATCACCACCCTCCCACCACCACCACCACCATCATGCTCCATCACCACCCTCCCCACCACCACCACCATCATGCTCCATCACCACCCTCCACCACCACCACCATCATGCTCCATCACCACCTCCCACCACCACCACCATCATGTTCCATCACCACCTCCATCACCACCACCATCATGCTCCATCACCACCCTCCCACCACCACCACCATCATGCCCACACCCTTCCCACCACCACCACCATCATGTCCATCACCACCCCCACCACCACCACCATCATATCACCACCCTCTCAGCCATCCCACCTCCCCCTCCTCACACCTTCCCACCACCACCATCATGCCCATCACCACCCTTCCACCACCACCACACCATCATGCTCCATCACCACCCTCCCACCACCATACACACCATCATCATCTCACATCACCACCTCCCCACCACCACCACCATCACCATGCTCCATCACCACCTCCCACCACCAACATGCTCCATCACCATTCTCAGACCACCATGCTCCGTTGGCACCACCATTATGCTCCATCACCCCCCTCCCACCACTATCATCATGTTCCATCACAACCCTCCCATCACCATCACCATGCTCCATCACCACCCTCCTACCTCCATCATGCTCCATCACCACCCTCTCACCACCATGCTCCGTCACCACTACCATCACACTTCATCACCACCCCGCAACACCATTATATGCCACCAACCAACTCCATGCTCCATCACCACCTTCTCTCCACCACCATCATGCTCCACCACCACTATACCATCACCACTACCATGCTCCACCAACATGCCATCACACCCTCACCACCACCACTCCATGCTCATCACCACCCTCTCACCACCACCATCATGTTCCATCACCACCCTCTCACCACCATGCTCCGTCACCACCATCATCATGCTCCATCACCTGGTCATTTTCATAATCCTTTACCTGGCACGACGTACATATACCTCCTTTTAAGTGCTGCAGCCGTCTACAAGCTTCAGCAATTTGAGTAGAAAAAAATTACCTGTGGTGAACCTAGCGCCTTGTTTTTTCTTTACTCTGTGGGCGTGAGTTTTAATGTTATCTTTTAAGCTCAGGGGTGTGGGGTGGGGGTTGGGTGTGGGGTGTGGGGTGGGTGGTGGGGTTTGGGGGTATGGTGTTGGGTGGGAGGGTAGGGGTGGGGATGTGGGTGGTGGTGGTGGGTAAGGGAGGGATGGGGCCAGTGGGGAGGGGGGAGGGGGGCTGGGGGTAGGGGATGTGGGGAGGGGTGGGGTTGGGGGAGGGTAGAGTTGTGGGGAGGGAAGGCTAGGGGAGGGGTGGGGAGGGGAGGGTAGGGGTTGTGGGGAGGGGAGGCTTGGGGATGGTAGGGGTTGTGGGGAGGGAGAGGTTGAGGGGAGGAGGAGGGGGAGAGGAGGGGGCAGGCTGCATGGTTGGGGGTTGGTGGGGGACGGAGCAAGGTTTCAGGGGAAGGAGGGGGTAGGGGTTGGGGTGGGCAAGAGGTGGCTGAGAGGAGGTGAGAGATGTGGGTGGGGAAGGAGGTGAGATGGGTAGGGGAGGGGAGAGAGAGGTGGTGGGTGGGGGAGGGGAGGGGGAGAGGTGTGGGTAGGGGGAGGGGAGGTGAGAGGTGTGGGGTGGTGGGGAGGGGAGGGGTGAGATGTGGGGGAGAGGGGAGGGGTGAGGAGATGTGGGTGAGGGGGGAGGGGAGGGGAGGGTGAGAGGTGGGGGGGGAGGGGAGGGGTGAGAGGTGGGGTAGGGGGGAGGGGGTGGGGGTGGTGGGGGGAGAGGTGTGGGGGGGGGGGAGGGGGGAGGTGGAGGTGGGGGGAGGGTGAGAGGTGGGGAGGGGAGGGGGTGAGAGGGGTGGGGGGGAGGGGTGAGAGGTGTGGGTGGGGAGGAAGGGTGAGGAGGGGAGGGAAGGGTTGAGGTGTGGGTGGTGGGGAGGGAAGGGTTGAGGTGGGCAGAGGTGTGGGTGAGAGGGGTGTGGGTGGTGAGGAGGGGAGGGTTGAGACATGTGGGTGGTGGGGAGGAGAGGGGAGGGGTGAGAGGCAGGGGTGGTGGGGAGGGGAGGGGTCAGGTGTGGTTTCTGGGGGGTTTGTGCCATTATGGACTGTGATAATGTACAGAGCTTAAGACATGTAAACAACAGTCTTATATTTTATTACCACTGCTTCGCCTTTTGCTGTTAATATCAACTGTTGTGTGATCTGGCAAGTAAATTGTATTTATATTAATGAACTATCACTTATTATTATTATTATTATTATTATTATTATTATTGCTGTTGTTGCTGCTGTTGTAATTATTCGGTAGTGGTCATGCATGGAACTCTATATTAATTTGTATATTACCCCTGTAGGGAGATAAGAGCCCCCCGCCAACCCCCAAAAGTAGTAATGGAGGAGACGGTTTGTAGTAGAAATAATTTATGGAATTCGTTCATATTTTACACAGGTGGTGTTTAGATGATAGCAAGTGATGCAAACTATACGACAACTTTTGCCTTTAATTTGATTTATTTTTGTTTCTCTATCTTCGATCATATATCACCTGTCGTGGGCAGGGCATGACAGAAGGTGGAAATTGCGGGATAAAACGCGGCGAAAAACTGCTCATATGGCAGTAATAAACCGCCTCTATACGTGCTTTGTTGAAGAAGAAATCCCCCGAGACGCCATTGTTGCCGTCCTTTCGTAAACTATAAGTTTGTGAGGGGGGCCTCACAAAGGGGGTTTTATTACCATAAATATTGGCTTGGTTGTCTTTTGTTTTCAATATTATACGCTTCACTTTTATGATGTTTTTGTTTATGGTCTGCGCAATTAATTTTTTCATTCTCTCTTTCGCATATGTGGTTTTGATCCTCTTCTATGTATAAAGAATGAGATTTATAGAGATTCGTATAGTTGGATTCGAAACCTATATTATAGGTTTGGATACATTTACTATATCTCTTGAGAGTCATTAGATTCTAAGAGAACTGTATGTTTCTACTTATTGTTCATCCTCAAGGGGAAGGAGAAGCGAGCCATCTTGTATTTTAATGGCGTAGTTCTGGTTTTGTGTTCGCTATCGTATCGTGAGTTATCTGTGTTATGGAGGATGAAGACCGTCTACAAGAGTTCATCTGTTAACATGGACTAGTTGGCAGGACGTGCAAGTGTTCAAAATGCGACAGAGAACTAACAGTGAAGTAGAAATATCAGTTTCAGTGCAACAACCGATCGTATTCTCACGCCCACAAAAACTGTAAAATTACGCAATACAACTTCCATTGGTTCGTGATATCAAAGTACAGTACGTTTTTTCTGGTTATTATGCCGGGGAAGATACGAAAGGTTAGGTAGGTTTGGTTTGGTTAGGTTGGTTAGATCAAGTTGTGTTA